>NC_134465.1:20197257-20497257 GCF_047948215.1 Lycorma delicatula
AAATTCTAATATGTTCTTCGTAACTACTGACGGTTGCTAAAAAATCTTGCTGGATGATCACTGCTGGTTTCTTTTTTATTTCTCCTTGAGAGAGATCCAAATTTGTATTTACCGCTGGCAAGAGCCATGGCGGTATTTCTCTAGTAGAAATTGCTAGTGTCTCTGGTATAGCAATTTCATATTTCCTTCTTAATTCGTGGTACCTAATTCCGGCTGGTCTGGAATAGGTAGCACGACGTTCGTATAATGCAGCCATGGGATGATTCATAAACAATTTATTATTTATATGGGCAGGGAAAGCCCATATATTTGCTGCATATCTTAACAAGAGGATCTCTCTTCTATAATGTAGTGGCATTATTCCGGCTTCAGACATCAGACTAGCCGCCGGACTTGTGCGGAAAGCACCTGTTGCGTATCTTATTCCGCTATTATGAACTACGTCTAACTTTCTTAAGTGCGACTTTCTAGCGGATGAATATACGATACATCCGTAGTCTAGTTTAGATTGAACCAATGCTTTATACAGTCTCAATAATGTCTCTTTTCCTGAGCCCCAATTTAGGTTCGATAAACATTTTATAATGTTTAGGGCTCTTTTGCATCTATCACTCAAGTCCTGTATATGTAATCCCCATGTGAGGGATTTATCCAATACTAGTCCTAAATACCTTACGCTGTCTTTATATTGTATTGGATTATCATCAATTGTCAGAGCAGGACTTTGATGAGGAATTCTCTTCCTACAAAAGTGTACACAGCACGTTTTTTCTGGTGAGAATTGGAATCCTGTATTCCTTGCAACTTCATTTAGAGCATTGATCGCTCGTTGCAATTTGTACCTCACTATAGCAGTCTTGTTGCTGGCATATACGATTGCCAGATCATCAACATAGACGCTTTTGCTGATTTCTACTGGAATGGCTAATATCAATTTATTAATGGCAATGGTAAACAAGGTTCCGCTCAACGGCGAACCTTGCGGTATGCCATTTTCCAAGATTCTTTCACATGAATATTCGTTGTTGACGCGTACTTGGAAGGTACGGTCATTCATGTAGTTGCTGAGCAGTATAGGCAAATTGCCACGAATGCCCCATTCATGTAACTGGAGCATTATACCATGACGCCAGGTCATATCGAAAGCCTTCTGAAGATCAAAGAAGACTCCGACACAATGTTTCCTTGTAATAAAGCTGTTATATATAATGTCCTCTAAGCTGATCATTTGATCAGTGGTAGAATGGTATTGTCGAAAACCTGCTTGATACGGTGATATCAGGTTTTCTTTTTCCAAAACCCAGACGAGTCGATTATTAATCATTTTTTCCAATATTTTCCCCATAGCACACGTCAAAGAAATAGGACGGTAGCTATTGGGGTCTGTTAAATTTTTATTTTTCTTTGGTACTGGAACAACATGAGCTTTTTTCCACTGCTGCGGGTACGTTCCATCCCGCCATATTTTATTATAAAGTTCTAGTAATCTACACTTTGCAGTGGTATTCAGCTGCCTGATCATATTATAGTGGATTTCATCCGGACCAGCAGCTGTGTTACCTGATTTTTCCAACGCCTTCGCGAGTTCTTCCATTTTAAATGGTACATTATATGAGTAATTATACTCAGTTCCAAAATTTAGTAGACCTTCGTGTTCTTCTTTTTTGGTTCGAAAACCTTCCTCGTAGTTGGCCGTTTTGCTGGCCTTTTCGAAATGATTGGATAACAGCTCTGCAATTTCATATGGAGTATCTTTTATTTCATCTTCATCTTGAAGGCTAGTTATGGGAGTAAAATCATTACGCCCACAAATCGCCTTCACTTTCCTCCAAACATCTGATGCAGTAGTAGTTTTGTCAATGGATGACACGTATTGCTGCCAGGATCGTTTTTTCGAATCTATCATAACACGTTTTGCATACGCCCTGTATTTCTTAAAGGCAACAAGATTTTCTATACTAGGACGCTTCTTAAAGGCATTATACGCCCTTTTCTTTCTTTTTATAGCTTCACTTATTTCATCGTTCCACCATGGAACGGGTTTCTTTGTAAGTTTCCCAGATGTTTTGGGAATATATCTCGATGCCGACTCGATTATTGCATTTGTTATGGCGTCGACATCGTCTCCGATAACTCCGGTTGTTTCTGGGAGCATCGTTCTAGCTGTGAAGCTCGTCCAGTCTGCCTTTTCAAATAACCATCTTTTAGGGATGGGATATATTGTTCTAGTAACATCAGTTACAATTTGCACCGGGAAATGATCGCTTCCATGCAGATCGTCTATAACATGGAAGCTGTACCTCGGTGCTATCGATCCGCTTATAAGTGCAAGATCTATACAGGACGTCGATCCATCTCTGGCATTGAAAAAGGTTCCTGATCCGTCATTTAAAATAATAAGTTCAGAATTCATCAGGAACCCTTCCAGTTCTCTTCCACGGGGATCTACTCGATCCGATCCCCAGAGAGAATTATGAGCGTTAAAATCACCCACCAGTAAAACAGGTGGGGGAAGCTCGGAAATTAATCTTTCTATGTCATCCTTATTCCAATCGTAATTCGGTAAGTATATGCTGCACACAGTGATCTTAAGCGGTCGCTTCATTCTAACGGCGACCGCTTGTAGGTTGGTGTTTAGAACAACCGCTTCGGTGGTAGCTCTAGTCGATGTTAATATAGCTACTCCACCTCTAATTCTTACATTTGGCGGTTGATCTCGCCGAAATATATCAAATCCTTTTAATTTAAAATTTTCATTTCGGCGGAAATGCGTTTCTTGCAGACATATACAAATCGGGTCTACGTCATGTACCAAGCGTTGGAGCTCATGGATGTTTGAAAAACATCCATTGATGTTCCATTGTACAATCGACTCGCTAATTTTTAATTTTTAATTAAATTATTGCCTGGGTTTTCCTTTCGGCCATCCTTTTTTCCTTTTCTTCTCCATCCTGCGAACAGCATCGTGTTCGCGGAGAAGGTCGTCGCCTGTAAGGCTTCCGGTCTCCGTATCGGAGACCACCGAAGCCGCCGACGACGACGGGCATGGATCGGCGCCGGTTTCAGGCGCCGATTGAGAGGCGACAACCTGCCCGCTCCCCAACACGGGGGTCGCACCGGTCACCGCCTGTGGGAGGGGGGACACTCGCCCCCCCTGTGTGATTTTTTGTGGCCTCTGAGGCTTAGAGGCCACTTCAGTTACAGGAGGCTTGGGAGCCTCCATAACAGACTCTGTAGGTATCGCCTTTTTCTTTTCATCGAGGATCTCGCTGAGACGGACTTGACATTCAGGTTTGTTGTCCGTTTTCTTTTCTGGAGGAGCAACTTTCACTTTTATCGACTTATCTTCAGCAGGCTGTATCACTATCTTTGGCTTAACAAGTTCCTTATTGCCAAAAGGTTTCATCTTGTTTTCGATGATCCTCTCAATCATGTTAGCCAAAGTGGGAGCAAGTTTATTTATAATTTGTGCTTCGTCTACAGCAATCGGAGCAGGAGCAGGAACAGTAGCCGCAGCCTGAGCATAAGATGTTGCTGCTCTAGGCTTACGGGCGTTAACTATTTTTTTTGCATCGAAGTAGCTGACTTTTTGCAGGGTTTTTACTTCCTGCACAGCTACCTCATCTTTGTAGACAGGACAATTCCTTGATCTACAAGAATGCGCTCCTTTGCAGTTTATACATGTAGGAGGCTCTTTACATGGCTCTCCCTCATGCACCTCTTCACCGCACACGCATATTTGCGGTCTTTCGCATCTAAGAGCGGTGTGGCCAAAGCGTTGGCACTTGAAGCACCTCATCGGCTGTGGGACAAATGCCCGCACATCCAAACGGTGAATCCCCGCTCTTATCTTTTCTGGCAAAGTAGGCCGGTTGAAAGTCAGGACATGAGAAGCTGAGGGTAAGACCTCACCGTTCCTTCTCATGTTCAACCGACGGCATTCTATTACTCCTTGTGCTGCCAGCTCCTCTACAATCTCTTGCTCCGAACAATTTAAAAGATCCCGACAGACCACAACACCCCTTGAGGTGTTGAGCGTGCCGTGGGGATCAACGCGTACCGCTAGCTCTCCAATTTTCTTCAGCCCTAAAATCTTCTGAGACTGTATATCATTAACAGTCTCTACATGAAGTCCCGTAAAAGTTTTCCGTATTTCCTTTACAGGGCCTCCAGCACATTTGTTTATTTCCCGAGCGATGAGAAAGGGACTCACCCTCGAGAAATTTCCATCCTCCTTTGTAATGACCAAATATTTAGGTTTCGGTACATTACTACTTTTAAAAAAAGCCTTTTGTAAGCTTTTTCTAGCCTCAATTTCTATCTTCTTACTCTCCGTGCTCTTTCGGCGTTTCGCTTCAGGCGAAACAGCCGGCTCTAAACGAGGGTGTTTACGTGCACCCTCTGCCACGTTGGTTTGTTCAGGAAAATTCATGAACAAGTAATCCCTTCTGTAGTAAGGCTAGCCGCCGGGGTACACCCCCACTCCAGGGCTACCAACCCTGGAGGTCCGTTCCGGTACTCCGGTGGAACCGGCATATGTCATGGCAGAGAGCGGATGCGCAGTCTCTGCACTGACTCCAGGCCCCTACACACCGAAGCTTTCAGGGCTCCCATGCTCCGAACATGGGCACCTTAACTACATGCTTGCCATCGCAGGGGGCATGTGGACGACGAAAGGTCTCCGTTACACCTGCAAATAACTTTGACCGTGGCCGCCACATCGCCAGCTCTAACGGCGGTATTAATCCATTTCCGTAATCGTTAATAATGTCATATCTGCAGGTGGCCGTAAAGTCCAGTCCTGTAATTCGGCCTATAGATGTAGATCGACCGAAAAAAGTATATCCGAGAAACAACACTCGGAACCCCGTTAGCCAGCTATATGTAATGTACTTGAGTACAGCTGTTACCGCCCTGGACGTGGAACGTAGATGTTGTGTTCCGGACGTGGGGAATATCTACCTCAGGGCTATTATTATTATAATTATTATTATTATTATTATTATTATTATTATTATTATTATTATTATTATTATTATTATTATTATTATTATTATTATTATTATTATTATTATTATTATTATTATTATTATTATTATTATTATTATTATTATTATTATTATTATTATTATTATTATTATTATTATTATTATTATTATTATTATTATTATTATTATTATTATTATTATTATTATTATTATTATTATTATTATTATTATTATTATTATTATTATTATTATTATTATTATTATTATTATTATTATTATTATTATTATTATTATTATTATTATTATTATTATTATTATTATTATTATTATTATTATTATTATTATTATTATTATTATTATTATTATTATTATTATTATTATTATTATTATTATTATTATTATTATTATTATTATTATTATTATTATTATTATTATTATTATTATTATTATTATTATTATTATTATTATTATTATTATTATTATTATTATTATTATTATTATTATTATTATTATTATTATTATTATTATTATTATTATTATTATTATTATTATTATTATTATTATTATTATTATTATTATTATTATTATTATTATTATTATTATTATTATTATTATTATTATTATTATTATTATTATTATTATTATTATTATTATTATTATTATTATTATTATTATTATTATTATTATTATTATTATTATTATTATTATTATTATTATTATTATTATTATTATTATTATTATTATTATTATTATTATTATTATTATTATTATTATTATTATTATTATTATTATTATTATTATTATTATTATTATTATTATTATTATTATTATTATTATTATTATTATTATTATTATTATTATTATTATTATTATTATTATTATTATTATTATTATTATTATTATTATTATTATTATTATTATTATTATTATTATTATTATTATTATTATTATTATTATTATTATTATTATTATTATTATTATTATTATTATTATTATTATTATTATTATTATTATTATTATTATTATTATTATTATTATTATTATTATTATTATTATTATTATTATTATTATTATTATTATTATTATTATTATTATTATTATTATTATTATTATTATTATTATTATTATTATTATTATTATTATTATTATTATTATTATTATTATTATTATTATTATTATTATTATTATTATTATTATTATTATTATTATTATTATTATTATTATTATTATTATTATTATTATTATTATTATTATTATTATTATTATTATAAAAACGGAGATCGTAGTTCTCACGAAGAAACGTATCGACACCCTTCTTTCCCTGCGGGTCGGGGTAGAGGTTGTCGAGACCAAGCCGGCCGCAAGGTACCTCGGTATGATGATTGACCGGAAACTCAGCTTTGCTGAGCAGCTTCGTACAGCCGCCGACAAAGCTGCGAGAGCCGTAACTGCTCTCAGCCGGCTTATGGCGAATGTCGGCGGACCGAAGGCCAGCAGACGGCGATTGCTGATGTCCACGGTACATTCCATCCTGCTATACGGGTCGGAAGTGTGGGCCCAGGCATTAAGAGTGGCGAGAAACCGGAAGCGGCTCGCGCAGGTGCAACGCACCGCTGCCTTGCGAGTCGCTTCCGCGTATCGGACGGTCTCCGAGCCTGCAGTACTTGTGGTCGCCGGCGTCATACCGATTGCTATTTTAGCAAGGGAGCGCCAGGCGATCTACGGGAGGCGGCGGGCAGGCGGAGACCGGGTGACCATTGCCAACGAGGAACGCACTCGCACATTCCTCGCATGGCAAGAGACCTGGGACCACGAGACCAGAGGACGATGGACCGCAAGGCTTATTCCTCTGGTCAGACCGTGGACGGAGCGACGGCATGGAGAAGTGGAGTACTACATGACCCAATTTTTAACGGGTCACGGGTACTTCCGTGCTTACCTCCATGTCATAGGGAAAGCGCCGTCCCCCGACTGCCTGTATTGTCCCGGTGTACGGGACGACGCCGAGCACACCTTTTTCAAATGTGCTCGGTGGGTGGCAGATCGAGGGACATTAGAGGCGGATCACGGAGCACTGAGTCCCCACAACGTGGTTGCGATGATGCTCCGTGACCTGGGCAGCTGGGAAAGAGTAGCCCGATTCGTCGGCAACATACTCAGGGCCAAAAAGGTTGACCTGGACAGTCCTGAAAATTAGGTAGCACCAAACAGGCTAGTATAGGAGGACTCGACCGGAAGTAATGTGATAAACGGTTCCGGGTCGAGCCCTGGTAGAAAGGGGGGTGGTTTTAGTCGGTAGTCCGCTGATGGTGATTGGATAATACCAACAGCGGGAGCCCGACACTCCGTGCGTAAATGCATTTCCACCTCCCTCCTCAAAAAAAAAAAAAAAAAAAAAAAAAAAAAAAAAAAAAAAAAAAAAAAAAAAATTATTATTATTATTATTATTATTATTATTATTATTATTATTATTATTATTATTATTTTTTTTTTTTTTTTTTTTTTGAGGTTTTTAGGGGCATCGACTACTTTGGTCATTAGCCCCGTCCCACTTCAAAAAAAAATAAAAAAAAGGTTCAAAATTTCACAAAATGATCAAAATTTTGCTTTTCCTTATAATTTCTGGTCCAATTATATCACTTTCTAGGCTTTCCTTTCGGCCAACCCTTTTTACACCGCTTTTCCATTCTGCGAACGGCCTCAACTTCCGACGACAGAGTGTCTGAGGCTTCGGACATGGCATCGTCTTCTCTTTCTGACGCCAATGACGTTCGCCGGCTTACATCAGGTGATGAAAGCTTCAATGGTGCTGTGAGCATCGTTGCAATTGAGTCTAAACTTGCAACCGATGCACTTTCGGCGGCTGATGAACTCGATTCGATATCTAAGGCTGTGCTTGGGCCGGCTGATACAGATGCTCTCGCCACAGTTGTTCTCTGAGCTTTTGGGGCCTCTGTAGGTACGGTTTTAATATCGTCTGTGTCTGGTGCTTTTCCGATAGTTACTTGCACCTCCATTTTGGTTGACGCAGATTTTTCCTGTACTCTTGTCACAGTATCCTTATCTATATGACTCGTCGTCGGGGTGATCTTTAGATCTTTGTTGGATAGCTCAAGATTTTTCTTCATTACGTCTATTGCTGGAGTTATAATCGAGGATTTTGCTGGTTTTTTAAACTGCGCTGGTGCGGGTCTTCTGTCGGCGACGTCAGTCCGGGATTGAGCCTTCTCATGTTTACTTTGTTGTATCTGATGAGTCGACTCGATCTTGGAATCAATGATTCTTTCTATCACTGTCGCGAGACTTGGTGCCATCGTATTAAGCAACTGCTCCACGTTGATTTTAGGTGTGGGGGGAGCAGCAGCTGCTTCTGCGTATGAAGTCGATGGTCTAGGTGTACGTTGGTTTACAATCTTCTTCGCTTCAGGGTAGCTGACTTTTTGAAGCGTTTTAACCTCCTGAATGGCTGTTTCTGATTTGTATACTGGGCAGTTCCTGGATCGACAGTTATGGTGCCCTTTACAATTAATGCAGACTGGAGGGTCTTTACATGGATCACCCTCATGTATCTTCAATCCGCATATACAAATTTCCTGCGCTTCACATCTAGCGGCAGTGTGTCCGAAACGTTGACATCTAAAACATCTCATCGGCTGCGGAATAAATGCCCGTACATCAAGCCGATGGATGCCAGCTCGTACCTTTTCAGGAAGACTTGGCCTATTGAATGTCAATACATGAGAGGCCGAAGGAAGAATCTCACCATTTCGTCTCATAGAAAGTCTGCGACAATGTGTCACTCCCTGACTAGACATTTCCTGCACTATTTCTTCTTCAGTACAGTTAAGAAGATCACGGCAAACAACAACTCCTCTAGATGAATTAAGTGTACTATGCGGTTGGACAGTAACCGCAAATTCACCGATCTTCTTCAACGCCTGGACTTTCTGACTTTGCATGTCGTTTATAGTTTCGACATGTAATCCGTTAAACGTCTTACGGATATCCTTGACAGGACCACCAGCACAATTTGTAATCTCTCTAGCAATTAAGAATGGACTTACCTTTTGGAAGTTACCATTCTCTTTTGTAATGACCAAAAATCTTGGTTTGGGAACATTATTACCAAACAAAGCTTTTCTCAAATCTTTACTGATTTTATCAGCATCTTTTCTAATTCTATCACTCTCCTTACTTTTTTTCCGCTTCGCTTGTGGCGAATCGGCGGTTTCTAAACGAGGGTGTTTACGTGCACCCTCTGCCACGTTAGTTTGTTCAGAAAAATTCATGAACAGTGGATCCCTTCTGTAGCAAGGCTAGCCGCCGGGGTACACCCCCACTCCAGGGCTACTAACCTTGGAGGTCCTATCCGGTACTCCGGTGGAACCGGCATATGTCCTGGCAGAGAGCGGATGCGCAGTCTCTGCACTGACTCCAGGCCCCTACACACCGAAGCTTTCAGGGCTCCCATGCTCCGAACATGGGCACCTTAACTACATGCTTGCCATCGCAGGGGGCATGTGGACAACGGAAGGGTCTCCGTTACACCTGCAATAACATTGACCCTGGCCGCCACATCGCCAGCTCTAAGAATGGTATGAATCCATTTCCAAAATCATATGTTACTCCATTTCCTGCAGGTAGCCAAAAATCCAGTCCGTTTAGTGACCTGAAGTTGGAACCAGGTCAAACTCAACAATGCATAACCGAGGAATTTACTCGGAACCCCGTTAGCCAGCTATATGTGATGTACAAAGGTACAGCTGTTGCCGCCCTGGACGTGGAACATAGATGTTGTGTTCCGGACGTGGGGATTATCTACCTCAGGGCATTATTATTATTATTATTATTATTATTATTATTATTATTATTATTATTATTATTATTATTATTATTATTATTATTATTATTATTATTATTATTATTATTATTATTATTATTATTATTATTATTATTATTATTATTATTATTATTATTATTATTATTATTATTATTATTATTATTATTATTATTATTATTATTATTATTATTATTATTATTATTATTATTATTATTATTATTATTATTATTATTATTATTATTATTATTATTATTATTATTATTATTATTATTATTATTATTATTATTATTATTATTATTATTATTATTATTATTATTATTATTATTATTATTATTATTATTATTATTATTATTATTATTATTATTATTATTATTATTATTATTATTATTATTATTATTATTATTATTATTATTATTATTATTATTATTATTATTATTATTATTATTATTATTATTATTATTATTATTATTATTATTATTATTATTATTATTATTATTATTATTATTATTATTATTATTATTATTATTACTACTATTATTATAGTTTCATATTCATTTATTAATTCTTTTTGATTATTTTTATAAATATTAAGGTTAAAAATATTACATAAAATAAGCTAAGAATTTTGTTATTCGGTCGGAAAATTTAAAAAAGATGGATTATTTAAGGAAAATGTTAAATACACTTAACTTAAATTTCCGTTCATAAAAACAAATTGTTGTAGAGAGATTAGATTCAGTGATTACGATCATATTCCAAATTAATTGATACCTTATCAAATGCTTATATTATATTCCTAAATTCCACATTGGCTGATAGCAGTACTTTGAACTGCGAAATCGATTTTAACATTTATTTGTGTAGTATCCCAAGACGTATACTACAGAAAGAACTATTATATAAAATAAATTTTTTAGAACTAAATTTGATGTAATAGTTCACACTCGTATCCATATTATTGATAATGTATTCGTATCATTTTTATGGGTTCACCCATATATCGGTAAAAAAAAAAAAAAAAAAAAAAAAAAAAAAAACAGTAATTGAGAATATATATGTATAAATAATAATTCTGAGATAATGAAAAAAGAAGAAAATACAATAGAAAATAACTATATAATGACACACAACATCGTTCATGAAAGGGTAAACGTAAATATTAATTAATATAAAAAAGTGTTATATTGCATAATGAAATGTTTTAAAATAACAATAAACTTAAACAAAAGTAAGAATGTTTTTTCCTACAGCCGTTTATCAAACGTCAAAGTAGCTAAATGTTTTCATATCCCTGTATATTCATAGAAATAGAATTATTTACTTCTACTTTGAGATATAAAATGCCCTAAATCAACTTCACTGAAGTTTTTGAATTTACTCAAAGTAAAAAATGTAATCTTGAAACCAAAATATCACATTTACTAATTAATATATTTTATATAAAAGATACTTATGCAAAACATAAACTAATTTAATTAAAAATTGTATACTTCTATTTCCGTAGAATATTTGTTGTTCATTCTTCTTTCATACGAAAGGTTCCGGGTACGAATCTATTTTAAATACTGAGTTTGCGTCGCAGCAAGTGACGCAAAAGTGAGCGAGAAAAAGGAAAAAGGTCTAAGGATGCCGCTGGAAGACTCCATTTTAAATATCACAAAGATTCTACACAAGTGATATTTCTTATAATTGTTTTATTCTTAAACAAGTTATCGACAGAAATACCCTGACTGCCACTGTACTTGATCTGAATCTACGTAAATTTTACTTTTATTTTCTTTTCCATATTTTCTGAATATCTATTCTATCTGTAATTTTATATTACTCAATTTGTTTTCTCAATAATAAATATAGAAGATATATTATCCAAAGATAATAATATAATAATAAAATAAATATGATAAAGATTATAATATTCTTTTCCCTGGATGAGAATCAACTCTCTCCAAATGGAGGTAGAATAAGAGAGAGAATTTATAAATAGAGTAAAAATTCGATTTGAGAATAGAAAATATTGAAAATAATAGTAATATATATATATATATTTATAGAGAGAAAGAGAGAGAGAGAGGGAGTGAGAATGAGGGTGGAGGAAATGAGGAATAGGGTATTGTGTTAAAAAACACCGAGCTACGAGAAACTAATCAAAATGGCGACCGCAAAAGGTTTTTCACAGCTAGTTTCAAAGATGACCTGCAGTGTATTCCATGTAGTGATCTCATACCAAAAAAATAGGTAGTTTTTAGTAAGAAATATTGATTTTTTTTTAGTGTTTCAATAATAATCATCTACTTAAGAGGTACTTTGGAGTACTTCTGAAATTAGCTGTAAAAAACCATTAAATGAAATAATACTATAAAGATATTATGATTGTCATAGCTGGAAGTTTTTACATCAATTTTTTTTAATGATTTTTAAAATGATATGTCATAATTCTGCCCTTTTCATTTAATGTTTTTGTGTTTCCCTTTCCATGGGATGTTTCTGGATGCTTGGCGTGTAGCGATCTTGTGTCAAAAAGAAGATCTGGTCGTCGACGTAGAAGTGTTTAATAAATTTCGTTTTTCTACGTTTAACAGTTAAAACATACTTAATGAACATATATATATACGAGTAGAAAACAACTTCTACTTCAAGAATATATATGAGTAGAAAATCGAATAATAATGAAACATCAAGTTCAGATCTGAAGAGCAAAAATTAATAATAATAACAGGAGGAAGATAGATATATGATCGAAATGTCTCGGTCTAACACAGATAAGTATGACAAATATCTTTGATATTTGTCAAATATGATCTTTACAGCTTTCCAAACATGTTATCGAACATCTCGATAAACCACGTTTACTACATTTTGCATGAAATTGTGGGTATGAAAAACCTTTCTGCAGCGTTTGTTAAAAGTTGACCAAAAACTCATCCCACCGAAAACTTTCCATGGGTGTTTAGACTTATTTAGACGTGATTCCGCTGATTTTGTTAGTAGGACACCGATGGGAATGTCGCTTGTAGCATTTGCATCAGCGGGATCCTGGCTGAGGCTTAACTGAAAGACGTCATTGCGGAGGTACTAAAGATGACTTCCGGTAAAGCCCATAAGGGCTTAAGGGGTACGGAGGGGGTGGCGTGGCGACCGAAACCGTCACATGGAAGGTGTATTCCTCTGTGGGATCAGAATGATTTTGTTTAACATTTTATAACGGATATAAATGAAATACTGATTCACTATTTCACACCAAATAGTAGTTCAGACAGTGGATGAAACCAGGTGCGCTAAAGAAAGCGGAAATGTTTCCATCGACAGGAAGAGTCACGGCTACGGTTTTTAGGATTTCGTACTATGTGATACATGGTTTACTTGGAAAACGCAGGAAGCTTCAATACTGGACAGATTATAATATGCAATTCCGGCCAAAACATCTACATCTGGCCGTAAAGAAAGCGCCTCCAACTGATTACTGCAAAAATTAATAACCTACGCTTGGAAGTGTTAAATTCACCGGATTGGTGATTACTTCATAGTAATCCGTGTAAATCAAATTCGTGTTGCCCAAATTTGACAAATCAGGCTGAATTTGCTTAGTCCAACTTAGAATTGAGAAAATCTCATTATACTGATGGTATCACAAAATTGGATTTAAAGTAATTTTAAACTTTTTTTGTGTTCCTGATAATTTTCTACTTTACAGAAAGTTATACATTTTAGTATATTTACTAACAATAACTAAATAATTTAATGGCCGATCGCTATGGTTGAGTGGTAGCGTCTTCGCCTTTCAGCCGGAGGTCCCGGGTTCGAACCCCACATGGAATTTTCATACGCTACACATCTTCATCGAGCTAATTACCGTAGCAGTTGATGCCTATAAAACTCAACAAAAAAAAAAATTAAATAAATACAATTAAAATAAATGAATAAGTAAAATTAATTAACTGTAAATATTTAAGTCTAATAAAAAAATATTTAAGATTTTGAATTTAATAATGCGTTCATTTCAATCAATTCCTTTTGTCATGTATAGTGGGTAATTCTATTAAAAATAGTTTACTATGTGTATGTGTTAGATGACATTATAAGTATCTATGTTATGTAATGGCGTAGACCATCTTACATGATAATATTATATCGTTCACAAAATTATTTCAGTCATTTTCTTGAACAATAATGTTTCAATGCAAGGCTTAATAAAGAAACCGAGGTAAGAATTACTTTCTCAATTATCACCATAATAAATCAATTACAATATTGGATATTGGCATATCAAGTCTCAAAAAGTCTGATGTGGACACCACATGTCTTCCTTGTACCCCTTTCTTTCTTTTTCCTGCTTAGCCTCCGGTAACTACCGTTTAGATAATACTTCAGAGGATGAATGAGGATGATATGTATGAGTGTGAATGAAGTGTAGTCTTGTACATTCTCAGTTCGACCATACCTGAGATGTGTGGTTAATTGAAACCCAACCACCAAAGAACACCGGTATCCACGATCTAGTTTTCCTTCCTTGTACCCCTATGAAATTACATATACACATTGTTTTTTTAAATGAAAAGTACATAAAATTTTATTTCATTAATAATTTCTATATATTTCTAATTCTTTTAATGTTATTTTTTTTTTTTTTGTCTTCAGTCATTTGACTGGTTTGATGCAGCTCTCCAAGATTCCCTATCTAGTGCTAGTCGTTTCATTTCAGTATACCCTCTACATCCTACATCCCCAACAATTTGTTTTACATACTCCAAACGTGGCCTGCCTACACAATTTTTCCCTTCTACCTGTCCTTCCAATATTAATGTTATTATTGAATTATTATTATTTATTGTAATTTTTTTCAGAGATTTATAATTAATTATTAACAGTCAATATGTATTTAAATTAAAAAAATAAAAAATTTAAAAAAGGAGATGAAGTTGGATTCGAACCGATATGCCTTCCCTTTGTAAGATCAAATGTTTCATTAATTAAAATTTTATTTGGCTATAACTCTAGAACCGATGAAAATAAGTACCGTTTACGATATATCGTTGAAAAGATCTCAATGAAGGCTTATTACTGCTTTTAAGAAAAATTTCAAAATCCAAATTTTTTTCGATTTTTGGGATTTTTTTTGTACACTTTTGGTTCAGTCGATTGCAATAAAAAGGGGAAATGCACAATTAGATGTTACAATAGTCCTAAATGCAACATTTTAACGTGCTACGGCTAATCGTTTTTGAGTTATGGGAGATATATACGTACGTACACACGTCATGCCGAAACTAGTCAAACTGAATTCAGGGATGGTCAAAATGGATATTTCCATTAAAATCTGAAAATCGTTATTTTTCGCGATCATAATACTTCCTTTACTTCATTCAAGGAAGTAAAAACGATATTTAATCCATCAAGGGATATACATTCACTTATTATTATCGCACGAATTCGCTGTAAAATAAACGTAATTAATTTTAGAGAAAGGAATTGTGACTTGTTCTCTTTTAATTTTAACGCTGTTTACTAAAAGTTTTTAGAATTTTTGGAAAAAAAGTAAAAGTACACTGCAACATTCTCAATGACTTAAAAGTCTCATAAAAAATAAAAATGCAGTTGTTTACTAGTCGTTTTTTATTATTCTTATTACTAGCAAAAATTACTATTGCAAAAATTTACGATTTTCTTTCCAAATTTTTACCATTTACATTTGTTTTTTTTTTTTTTTTTTTTTTTGTTTAATTTCCTTTAGATGGATAGTAAGTTAATAAAGTAATTATAATATTTCATTAGTTTTTATTTTTGTCTTCAGTCATTTGACTGGTTTGATGCAGTTCTCCAAGATTCCCTATCTAGTGCTAGTCGTTTCATTTCAGTATACCCTCTACATCCTACATCCCCAACAATTTGTTTTACATACTCCAAACGTGGCCTGCCTACACAATTTTTCCCTTCTACCTGTCCTTCCAATATTAAAGCGACTATTCCAGGATGCCTTAGTATGTGGCCTATAAGTCTGTCTCTTCTTTTAACTATATTTTTCCAAATGCTACTTTCTTCATCTATTTGCCGCAATACCTCTTCATTTGTCACTTTATCCACCCATCTGATTTTTAACATTCTCCTATAGCACCGCATTTCAAAAGCTTCTAATCTTTTCTTCTCAGATACTCCGATTGTCCAAGTTTCACTTCCATATAAAGCGACACTCCAAACATACACTTTCAAAAATCTTTTCCTGACATTTAAATTAATTTTTGATGTAAACAAATTATATTTCTTACTGAAGGCTCGTTTAGCTTGTGCTATTCGGCATTTTATATCGCTCCTGCTTCGTCCATCTTTAGTAATTTTACTTCCCAAATAACAAAATTCTTCTACCTCCATAATCTTTTCTCCTCCTATTTTCACATTCAGTGGTCCATCTTTGTTATTTCTACTACATTTCATTACTTTTGTTTTGTTCTTGTTTATTTTCATGCGATAGTTTTTGCGTAGGACTTCATCTATGCCGTTCATTGTTTCTTCTAAATCCTTTTTACTCTCGGCTAGAATTGCTATATCATCAGCAAATCGTAGCATCTTTATCTTTTCACCGTGTACTGTTACTCCGAATCTAAATTGTTCTTTAACATCATTAACTGCTAGTTCCATGTAAAGATTAAAAAGTAACAGAGATAGGGAACATCCTTGTCGGACTCCCTTTCTTATTAGGGCTTCTTTCTTATGTTCTTCAATTGTTATTGTTGCTGTTTGGTTCCTGTACATGTTAGCAATTGTTCTTCTATCTCTGTATTTGAACCCTAATTTTTTTAAAATGCTGAACATTTTATTCCAGTCTACGTTATCGAAAGCCTTTTCTAGGTCTATAAACGCCAAGTATGTCGGTTTGTTTTTCTTTAATCTTCCTTCTACTATTAATCTGAGGCCTAAAATTGCTTCCCTTGTCCCTATACTTTTCCTGAAACCAAATTGGTCTTCTCCTAACACTTCTTCCACTCTCCTCTCAATTCTTCTGTATAAAATTCTAGTTAAGATTTTTGATGCATGACTAGTTAAACTAATTGTTCTCTATTCTTCACATTTATCTGCCCCTGCTTTCTTTGGTATCATAACTATAACACTTTTTTTGAAGTCTGATGGAAATTCCCCATTTTCATAAATATTACACACCAGTTTGTATAATCTATCGATCGCTTCCTCACCTGCACTGCGCAATAATTCTACAGGTATTCCGTCTATTCCAGGAGCCTTTCTGCCATTTAAATCTTTTAATGCTCTCTTAAATTCAGATCTCAGTATTGTTTCTCCCATTTCATCCTCCTCAACTTCCTCTTCTTCCTCTATAACACCATTTTCTAATTCATTTCCTCCGTATAACTCTTCAATATATTCCACCCATCTATCGACTTTACCTTTCGTATTATATATTGGTGTACCATCTTTGTTTAACACATTATTACATTTTAATTTATGTACCCCAAAATTTTCCTTAACTTTCCTGTATGCTCCGTCTATTTTACCAATGTTCATTTCTCTTTCCACTTCTGAACACTTTTCTTTAATCCACTCTTCTTACACCAGCTTGCACTTCCTGTTTATAGCATTTCTTAATTGCCGATAGTTCCTTTTACTTTCTTCATCACTAGCATTCTTATATTTTCTACGTTCATCCATCAGCTGCAATATATCGTCTGAAACCCAAGGTTTTCTACCAGTTCTCTTTATTCCGCCTAAGTTTGCTTCTGCTGATTTAAGAATTTCCTTTTTAACATTCTCCCATTCTTCTTCTACATTTTCTACCTTATCTTTTTTACTCAGACCTCTTGCGATGTCCTCCTCAAAAATCTTCTTTACCTCCTCTTCCTCAAGCTTCTCTAAATTCCACCGATTCATCTGACACCTTTTCTTCAGGTTTTTAAACCCCAATCTACATTTCATTATCACCAAATTATGGTCGCTATCAATGTCTGCTCCAGGGTAAGTTTTGCAGTCAACGAGTTGATTTCTAAATCTTTGCTTAACCATGATATAATCTATCTGATACCTTGCAGTATCGCCTGGCTTTTTCCAAGTGTATATTCTTCTATTATGATTTTTAAATTGGGTGTTGGCAATTACTAAATTATACTTCGTGCAAAACTCTATAAGTCGGTCCCCTCTTTCATTCCTTTTGCCCAGCCCGTATTCACCCACTATATTTTTACATTTATGTAAAAAATAATAAATATTAAACATTAATTCTTCTCTACAGAATAACTGTGCTAGTATGTAAGTCATCGACCTGCCTATCAAACGATGTAATAGATCGATACACATCTTGTATACAGGTGTTCTCGTTGGGTGTTCTGGGTATTCGTTGAACTTCAAGAAATTATTCAGAAGACCGAAATCAGCAAAAGTGTTCATATCATCAGTCCTATTTTACTTTGTTTTCCTTCTGGACGCCATTTTGTGATTTTCAAAAAAAAAAATTATTTCTCAAGGTCGGGTAAACCTACTCTAATTAAATTTGTCAGATCTAATACTAGTGTCTTGTTCTACAAAATAAAAAAATTTGAAAACTTCACCTTAAAAATTTTCAAAATTACGACCATCTTAATTTTTTAATTTTCAATATCTTTGTATTTAATTGTTCGATTAGACTTTTACTTATACAAAATTTATTAAGAATTTCATTTTGATCAAAATAATACCTCATTTATAAAAATATGTAGACAAACAATCGAGTTACTGCAGATAATTAAACTGGGATTACGCTTGCACACCGTAATGCAAGCTGATAATTTTTTGGCCTGATTTTATTCCTCCATTGAATATAATAAAAATTATTAATAATAAATAAACATAATAAATTAATAATAATAAAAATCATGAATCGGTTCCTGAAGTTCGGCGTCCCGGAACACTGTATATATTTGTACATAATTTGAAATTGAATAAAGTGTGATTCAGTAATGAATCTAAATTGAATTAAAGATTTGCGTGTTAAATATTTACAGTATCTATCCAAATTGTTGTTAAGGATTAAATAAGAAATTTTAACGTTTTCAAAATTTATTGATCGGTTCTGTTTACTACAAATTATTATTAGAGGTTGTTGATCAAGATTAAATAATAATTTTTCAATCGAGAAATACAGTAGCAATTTTTAAATAAGTACGATTTAATAAATTAAAAAAAAAAATAGAAATATAACAAATCTAAAAATTACTAATTCGTATGCTCATTTATTTTAAGGGTTAATTAATTTTATGCAAGGAACGATGTTACATTGGGGCATTAACCCAAGATTTCCTCAACACTTGATTGAAAAATTTCTTTAATAAGTCCTTTTTATTCACACGTAATTTGTATTAAATAAAACATAGCTGACAACACAGTTGTAGAATTTTCCCGTCATGCGACTAAAGCCGCGTTCCGGGAAATTCCTACAACAGTTTGTTGTTTCTGATACACAAACAACTTAATTTAAAATTTTTATCATTATTTAATTTTTTTTTCGTTTATTTAATTCAGTGATTCTAACTGAAGCGCGCGCGCATAACGTATTTAATTCGTGCAGGTATCAAAACATCAAGATCCGTTGAAAAACGGATATGCCCTAATTGGATCCAATATAATACTTTCCGTTCTAGAGCTGTTGCGCTACTATAGCGCTCTCTAGACGGGAAAGTAGAAATTAATAAAATTACATTCAATGAATATATATATATATATATATATTATATATAATTAAAAACGAAATACCAATTTCAATAATATTTAAAAAGTACGAATTTCTGCTCAATAGATAACTTTTAAATCTACAAAACCGTGATCTCAATTCAAATTTCATTATTACTGTTATGAACTAATATTATTGAGTCGATATGAATCCTGTGTGCTTAGAGTATACCTTTAAGCCCAGAATATTATAATACACTTCGATCGCTTTGGAATTAACAAAAATATATAAGATATAAAATATGGAAAATTTACAAAAAAAAATTGAAATTTTATGCTTTGCAAAAGAGATATAAAGGACAACGATTACTCGTCATACGAGTGTTTGGTAGTTAACAAGGCACATCTGGTGATCCGACGGGATGGAAGAAACTTAAAAATATGAAAGACATTAAAAAAAAAGAAATTATAATTATTTCGTCGGTCCAATGAGATCACACAGGTTTACTTTGTGCAAGCAATTGTAGCAAGTAAATAGTATTAATAGCATTAACAAAATTAAAACATTATTTCTCCATAAAAATCGTATTTACACGTTCCTCCCTTAAAAATACTTGTTAATTGGAACATACAACTTATAAAAAGCCCCCCAAAAATTAAATAGCATCCATAAAATACAGCACTGTTCAAAATCATTCGTAAAATATTTTCTTTATTCTTTGACGAAAGGAATTTACAGTTAAATGGAAAACTATACTTTAGCACATGTCGATTAAATGATGAACTTAAAGAAAAATTTTTATCTTTTAAAGTGTGCAGTGAGATCGCTGTTAGAATCTTTTATTTAGCGATACCGTGAAAATATCCCATTTTTCCTAAATTATTCCTGAAATATAAAACTTAAAAAATCAATAACAGTATCCAACTCACTAATATAAAAAAATTTGAATTATTATTCAATCCAGTTTTTCTTATATTCTATATAAAAATGTTTTGTTATAAAAAACAGATAATTGCAGAATAGTACATTATACAGTCTATTTCTAAATCTTATTGACGTATTTACTTATTTTGATTTTATTTAATTTTCTAATTACTGTCAACAGTATGTATAAATAAAATAATTCTTTCGCACTTCTGCGCAATAAGACATTAACTTTTCGTTAATTTAATCTAATTTTAGGATTTTAATAATTTTTTTTTAATTTGATTTAATACTGCTAACAACAGATAAACAGATAAAGGAACGCCAACGTTCCAAATTTCGGTATCATAACGACCACGTTTCCATGTTGATCCGCTCAGTTTTTTGAAAATTAAATTAAGTGTAACTCAAGAACGATTCAACCAAACTTCATCCAATTTTCAATCCAAAGTTTTGAGCCAAAAAGTTTATATATATATATATATATATATATATATATATATATATATATATATATATATATAGTAAAATCATTAAGTTCTCCCGGGATTTTCATAACCTATTTTACCCTTGTAAATAAAGGAAAACGTTCGTTTTTAACATATCTCTTAAAATACTTAGTTTCTGAGTTACAGCTAGTGAAAGATTTCATTCGGATTTCAGCTACCCCGGTGAAATGAAGTAGTACTGAAATTTTTGGGATGTTGATTAAGTTAAAAGAAGAGACAGACTTATAGGCCACATATTAAGGCATCCTGGAATAGTCGCATTAAAATTGGAAGGACAGGTAGAAGGAAAACATTGTGCAGGCAGGCAACGTTTGGAATATGTAAATAAAACTTTTAGGGATGTAGGATGTAAGGGGTATACCGAATTGAAACGACTGGCACTAGATAGGGAATCTTGGAGAGCTGCATCAAACCAATCAAACGACTGCAAACAAAAAAAAGAAACAAAATTAGTGATTTATAATGGATTTTCACTTGAAAAATAGAATAAATAAGACCCCAGAACCGTATCTGCAGTGGTTATTGAGAAATCTGAGGTGAAAACCAATAAACTGGGGTTAAAACCCCTGTTTTTTTTTTGTTTGACGTACAATGTTTTTTTTTAAATGGGTAATAAGCACATAAAACTTTTTAAAAAAATTTGTAGAGAATTTAATTCTGAACAAAACGGTTTAAGGTAAGTTAAATAAAACAAAGAAAAGTTAGAAAAATTCGAATTTTATTTTCACCCCCAATCCCATCGTAAAACTGAAAGTAATACCGTACTTTTCTTCAAAAATTCGGTAAAAAAAGGAGGGAATAAAAAAATCCATTAAAGAGAAAGGAAATGTATTTACCCATATGAATAAAAGATATATTACATCAGACAATAATTTTAAAAAAATCAAATTTTAGTGAGCAAATTGTAGAACATAAGAAATGCGTATAAGTTAATAACAGAAACAAAAATTCAATTAGAATGATCATTTCATACACTAAAAAAATCATTGATAGCTAATACTATCAATTTTTTTATTTAATAATATAATCATGTTTCAGTTCGACAGCTGGAAAATACGTATAGAATCTTCTATAACATTTTAAAAACATAATGGCTCCTCGGGACGCAGACTGGTTTATCATCTGTTACGTATTGAAAAAAAAAAATGCTATATATCGTGCCCGTGCATATTAAAGGAATAATAATATTACTTAAGATAAAAAGAACATATATAGAATATTTAATATATGTTAATATTAAAAATATAAATAAATCATATTTTACAGTTCCTTTGAGCTTAAAAGATAAGTTCATATCCGAAAGGATTGGATAGTTGTTTTTAATTATTCAAAAAATTATTGAAACAAAATTAATTTTTTTTTTTTTTTTATGAAATTTTATGTACATTTTTCACGTAATATCCGTAATTAAAGAATTAATAAAATAGTGATTTTTTTTTAAACCGTAATTTTTTGTTTTACGGAAACTTTTATTAAAAAAAAGTTACTATTATATTTTAATATAACATTGCTTTTAAATATTAATGTTAACTTATATTTGAAATTTAAATTTAAATGCGGAGATCAATAAGTCTTCTTTTTAATATTATTCTATATCATGTATTCCGACACTTGTTTTTCTATAAAAGTATTTTACTAATACGGAATAATTTATTTGATATTCTCAGTTGAGATGAGAGCGTTGTGGGGTATATTAATTATCTTAACCCTTTATTGGAAGGTAAGGTAAATAAAGGGTATTTTTTATTATTAAATTCATATGTGCCCACCTTAGCTTAGCGGTTAACTCGTCGTCGCAAATCAGTTGTTTAACGGCTGATTTTCGAAGTCGAAGGTTCTGAGGTTCAAATCCTAGTTAAAGTTAGATTCTTTTATTCGGATTTGAATATTAGACAATGGATATCGGTGTACTTTAGTGATTAGGGTTAATTTACTAGGCGTCTCAGGAATGGTCTGCCTGAGTTTTTACAAGACTATATCTCATTTACATGTCATTCATATCATCCTCATCTCATTGTACCGCGGTGGGATGGGGAGTTGTTTATTGTTCACTAATTGAACAGTTTGTAACGAACAGATTAGGAAAATAAAAATTTTTATAATATATATATATGTGTGTTTGTGTGTGTGTGTGTGTGTGTGTATGTGTGTGTGTATGTGTGTATGTGTGTGTGTATAAGGTACAAACGAACGTGTACGTGCACGCTTAAAATCAAAATTACAACCACTTAACAACCTGTAAAAATGATTTTAAATTTGTAATTACCTTTTTACAATTTCCAATTCAATGCAGGATATTAACTGTGTAATGATTATTAGATAATCAAAGTGAAATATCACAGGAAATAATTTACAGTTTAATCGATGAGCATTCATTAACATCTCTCATGTAGCACTTTTATTGTCTAGTATATTGACATCTAATTCCATCCAAAATATACGATGTTATAATATTTGTTTTTCTGGTAAATTTTTGAATCTTAAAATTAAATTCATTAAAATCTTATCAGAAATTGAACTACTGTTACTTAGATAATTAAAATAATTAATTACGCTTACAAAATACTAATTATTCCTTATTTTAGGATAGGAGAAATATACTTATCACAAAAACATGAAGTTGTATAAATGTATATAAATTTCACTAGGACTTTTTCTTCAAAGTAAATTTTTGTTCAAACAATCCAAAATATTAAAATTTTACATACTTTTTAACTAAAATGTTTGATTTCTTATGATAACACACTTTAAAACAAGGATTAGATTTCTTACATAATAACGTGGGATTAATTAACCTCTCTTCTTAGGAACGGTCGGCCTAAATTTGTACAAGAATATTCCTCATTTACATGTAATACATATTACCTTCATCTCATTCGGCCGTAGGAGGGTTGAACATTATTCACTAATTAAACAGTTTATACGTACACATTAGGAAAATAAATAATTTCATGTATGTGTGTGTGTGTGTGTGTGTCTCTCTCTCTCTCTCTCTCTCTCTCTCTCTCTGTGTGTGTGTGTGTGTGTATGAATTTTATCAATTAATTCTTTTATTATTATTATTTTTATCATTATTATTATTATTATTATTATTATTATTATTATTATTATTATTATTAAAAAATAAAAATTTCGTTGAAAATTTTTTTAAATGTTTAATATTTAAATTTTTTGTTTAATATTTTATGAAAGGAAATTAAACTAGGCTTCATTTTGAGGAATTTAAGACTTAAATTAAAATTTCGTTAAAAGGATTATATTTATATGTTGACGGATCTTTCTCATTGCACAAAACTTTACTATTTTATATATTCTTATTTATTTTTGTTTTGTTCATTGCAATGGTTACAAATGCGCCTTAACTAGAGGGAAAGTATCAAAAACCATTACATTAACCAAACCATTACTATTACAAACCAAAGGTTACCAGCCAGATTAGGCTCCAAGCGCTTTAATGGTGGACAGGTACTTGCTGACATTCAGCGGCATAGGCGTGGCAACGAATTTCTGTCTGACGAGATAAATTTAATTATTGATAGTCATATATGTTTTAATACTTGAGGAGGTAAGCCTACCTATTTTATTGATATATGACAAGCGGGTGGTGGAACACGCAAGCGAATGGTATATGGCACCACGCTTATTCCGCTCACGCCTTTCGATTAGCTCTAGGAGCTACTTAGGAAGTGTTTCGAGGCTCAGCAGACGTTTTTGGCACAGACATTCGTTCATATGCTTCAGGGCGACCGAATGGGGTGATGGCGGGAGAAATGCCGAGCAAAAGCCCGGGCTTCTGTAAAAATTTTCTCTTATTTGATCCACAACTTCCTCGGAGGTGGGAGAAAGAAGGCCAATTTCTTTCGTATTATTGATGCGATCGTAATCGAGATTTACATTCCCATTTGTCGCTATTGCTGAGCATCACCTCGATTATATTGCTGGCCCCCTCCAAACCCTGATCCTCGAGCACTACTCATCTAGAGCAAAGTCGCGCCATCTAGAGCAAAAGAACACCACATGCTCTATTGTATCCAGCCTGCCGCAATCATGACAGCGACTTGTATGGCATCTGCTCATCCTGAACAGATAGTCCCGGAAACATCCATGTCCAGACGGGAACCGGGTGAATTCGTAGCCTGTGTTACCATGTTTTCGCTCCACCCAATTCCTGACATCGCTGATGAGCCCATAGCCTTCCTTCCTTCCCATATACCTTCCTTTTATTAGATTTTGATTAAGATTTTTAGTAGAATAACGTTTAATATACACTACTTTGCATATCTCGTACATATTGGATTGGTTTTAAAAAATGTTCCTGTAACATGAATTTTCTATTTAACTGTAATGAAGATTGATAACATGACTAAATATAATGTTTTTCATTTGTTCAAAACCATATTAAACGTAGCATTTTAGAAATTGATAATTTAAAAAACAAAAATTGTTACATCCAGAATTTCATAAATTTTTCTATTTTTTATTTTTATTTTTATGCCTATGTAATCAAAAAGAAAGAAAGAAAAATGAATTATCAAAACAAATATTCACTAAATATTAATTATTATAAAAAAAGTAATAGCTGTAAAATTTAGCAGTAAAATAGGTTAAGTTTAAAATAAATTGAGTTACATGAGTAATTTGTATAAAATCTAACGTGTATATAATTATATTTTTAGAAGAATGGTTGTCTGGGCTTCAATTACCATTTTCGAAAACTGAACTATCATTATGGGGTAGGTAGAAAATAATAATAATATTTTTTAATTATACTGATGATTTTTTATTTTTATTTTTAATTAACTATGTATAGTAAATTATTTTATATGAATACTAAATTATTTTACCAAAAAGGAAAATTATAGGTAATTCACTGTTGTCCGACGGGATCGAAATTCAAAACAAAGTTTAAATATAGTATATTTTGTTGAATTTTTTTATTTACTTACAATCAGCTTCTAGAATGAAACTATAAGTAAATCGTGGGTAGTCACTTGAAAGAGAACAACCCAATGATAATCCTCAAGTAATACAAAAACAATAGTATAACGAATGTCCATTCGAATGCCCAGTCAACATTAACATTAAAACAACAAAATGAATATTAAATAGAACGGTAAACGAAACGGTAACTTTGAAACAGCCAAAAAACAATAAACGCGAGCACCAAGCCGTCAAACCGGATCATCATAACGGACCATCAACAAGGTCAAGCGCACGGAGCCTTTTTAGACTCCTAACGTTCTCGCTGTTGTCTAGCAGAGATTATTAATATGCTTATCCAACCTGGATACATACTTCCAAACTAGACGCCCAACTTCTCGAACGTATGGAATGTCTACGTATTCGTGGATCTCGCGAACAACGGCGCGTGAGGTATGTTCCGTAGAATTTTGTTCTGAAACCGTTGAATGACCTTCACCAAATATAGTATATACCTAAACATTTATACCAAATTTCATTATTTTTGCTTAATCAATTTTCAACCTGAGATAAAAATGTTTAGATTTAAAGTTAAATATTCCCTAAGACTTAAATCCGATCGACTTCAAATTTTGGAATTTTAATAAATTAATAAGTAATTTCCTCGTAATAAACCTTTATAATCTACGACTTCTGTACAAAAAAAAAATTATATATATATATATATAAATGGCGAAGTACTGCATGACTTTCCCAGCTACGCCGGTCAAATCTATAATTTTTATCGGTGAATTTTTAGAATAAATTAATTTACTGTTTGTTATAAAGGTAACCTCTAACAGCTATTTAGGATACCGGTCGCTAAACTGTTCGAGGTTCAGTAACCGTTTGTGGCACAGACATTTGATCATATGCTTTAGGGCGACCGAATGGGATAGTGGCGGGAGAAATTCCAAGCAAACCATACTCTTTTTATAAAACAATAAAAATAGGCTTACAAATTTCTTTCGAAAAAACAAAAATAGTTTTCCAACGATAAAAAATTAATTACAAACACAAAAAAAATTCTCGATCAGGAAATTGAAAGAGTGTCAAAGTATAGATATCTCGAAGAATAACGCCAAACGCTGTAGAAAACGAAACGTTAAAAGAGCGAACTTACAAAATGGTGTTAGCGTTCAACCTGAAATTTATATAATAAAAAATCGCTTTCGCATATGGCGCTCAGTGTTGTAAAATCTTTTGAATAAAGATCTTTTTAAAACAGAAAAAAAAAATTAAGAAATAAATATGAAACCGATTAGCAGGACGGAATTTATAAATTAAAAAGTGAAAAAGAAATTCATAAAAATACAGAAAAAATGAGAAGACCATCTGGAAAAGAAGATTATGATTAATCGGCATTTGTACAAAATGAGCGAAAACAGATTAATAGTAAAACTATTAAAACTAACTGGTTTGAATAAGTAGAAAAAGATCTTAAAACCTTAAAAATATCAAAAGAAACCTGTTTAAATTTAGACCAATTTAGATTTAATTGAAATTTCCCAATTTATTTAATCTGATTTAATTTAAATTTAAACCGGTTTAAATCTAGAGACCAATTTAGAAAATTGCCAAAATCGAAATTTCCAGAGAAGTATAAGAAGAAAGTGGACCGAAGAAGAAAAATAACAGTTAAAAAATAAAAAAGATATTGGAAAAACAAAAGAAGTTCCAAACTATTATGCAAACGTGATCCTTAGTGGTCCGAACGAACAAGGAAAGAAAGCAACAACAAAAATGTAATAACACGATTAGAAAACATTTTTGGTAAATATTTTAATGTTGTTAATAAGACATTATAATGTTAAATATATATATATATTTATATATATAGATAGATTAAATGAACACAATCGAAAGTTTGATAAAACTATATACAGCTGAATATCACAAAATTTAACTTTTCACTTTATAAAAGTCAGAATAAAAATAGATCCAAATGTCAAAACAGCACTATCTAACGGATTTAATTCAAACTAATATCTAAACGCAGTAATCGGTTCAAAATACCCCTAACTTTCTTTCTGCTGGTCATATAGAGGATTTTAATATCTTTAAACCTTCTCCCGACAACGCGGACCATTTTGAAAAAACCCGCTCGTAAATCGGTCCGGTAGTTTTTTATTCTATATCGGACAAACATACAAAGATTGCCTTTTACATACGAGTAAATAGAACAAGAAAGTCTATTTGTATATTTGTTTGTTTCGTAAACATCTCGACACCGGCGCCACCTAGCGGGTGTAGTTTTTTCAAAAATGTTTCTTTTCACGTACCTAATATATACTCTGAATATGAGCCAAATCGGTCCGTAAATTAAATTGTTCTAAATATCTCAACCCCAGCGCTACCTAGCGGGTTCCTTTTTTCGCAAAAATATTTCTTTCCGTCCAACTAATATATATGATGAATATGAACCAAATCGGATTATAAATGTAATTTTTCCAAATATCTTGACCCTAGCGCCATCTGACAGGTTCATTTTTTTTAGAGGTATTTCTTTCCATGTAAGTAACAATATTCTGAATATGAGTGAAATCGGAACATAAATACAATTTTTCAAAATATCTCGACCCCCAACGTCACCTAGCGGGTCCAAACTAATTCAGACACCTTCGCAGTAATGCGCACAACTCACCAAGGTTTCAACGCGATTGGATAAACGGTATAGGAACGCATACGAGACAAACAAACGAACATTCATTTCTATATATGAGTATATAGATAGAAATATTTTTTAAACTTACAATAAATAAATTTTCAAAAAATTTTTAAACCGAAGGGGAATATATGAACACTCTATTTTTCTATTTCGTAAACCGTATTAGATATTTTCATGATTACCATCACTTTTGGCAATTATACGTTAATAAAGATTAAATGTAATCATTTTAACATCGTTAGGGTTTCATATACAATTGTAGAACGTAAGTAAATATAAACAGGTAAGGTTTTCAATAAGTTTTGCGTGTTTTTTTTTAATAAAAACAAAAGTAGTAAAAATATGTACTTATTTGTTGGAATTTATTAATATTGTAAAAATTACAGAATTTCTCTTAGAATGAATTATATTTTGAATCTCGTTTAAATGAGCTAAAACTTAAATAAAACAAGAAAAGTTCTAAAAATTATCGGTTATGATAAAGAGAATATAACATATTAATCGTTTTTACTTGTAATTCTATTAATCCATACATATTAATAAATATCTCGATAGGCTTTTAATAAAATAATGTCTACCTGAGGAATTTTAATTGCGTTTTAAAAAATATATAATTCAAATTATACTAATGAGAATGAAAATAAACATTCTTGTCAATTCCTAAAAGGTTTATTAGCTTTTTTTTCTACACGGTGTTGATAATATTTTTTAACTGTATGAAAAGAAGTAAAAGCGTTTTGTTAAATTTATCATTATAATATTATTATAATAAAAAAATTTAATAAAAAATCTAAAAAAATTTATATTTTTTAGACTTTAGTAATTTATTTTATTTTTATTTAATTTTTTCAGCCAAATGGATTTACGTCAATGTCCTGCAGTCCACAAAGCGGTTTCGGCAATAATCAATCATCATGTTCAATGAAGTATTCTCAATATCCTAGTGGTAAACAGTCGTATCAGATTAAACAAACTTACGGTTCTTACCCAAATCAGGGAAGTTTTCCTTTCGGCCAAACTTTTCCTTCAGCAGGAAATACAGGATTCATGCCTCAATCGTTTACGGGACAAGGTTTCGGATATCCTGAAACAGGATTTGGATTTCCAACTCAGACAGTTAACTCATTTGGACAACAGCCATCGTTTGGACAACAGCCATCATTTGGATCACCACCATTCGGACAAACACCGATTTCAACTTTTCAAACACCATTTGCACAAACATCAAATCTAGCAAATCCTCAATTACCTTTTGGACAGACAACATATCAAATAAACCCCCAATCGCAATTTGGGCAGGCATTACCTCAGGGATATAACCAATTACCACTTGGACAAATATCACCGCAGGGAAATCTATACCAACCATTAGGGCAGACAACATCATTAGCCAATCCCAATTTATCATACGGACAAACACCTTATGGACTAACATCAAATCTAGTAAATCCCCAGTTACCTTTTGGACAGACATTACCCCTGGGAAATAACCAATTACCACTTGGACAAATATCACCGCAGGGAAATCTGTACCAACCATTAGGGCAAACATCATTAGCCAATCCCAATTTATCGTATGGACAAACACCATCGCTTTTAAATCTTGGAAATACTCAACAACCATTAGGTCAGACTTCACTCGCAAATCCCCAATTACCATTTGGACAGACATCACCGCTTGGAAATCTCGGAAATATTCAACAACCATTAGGTCAGACTTCACTCGCAAATCCCCAATTACCATTTGGACAGACATCACCGCTTGGAAATCTCGGAAATATTCAACAACCATTTGGTCAGACTTCACTCGCAAATCCCCAATTACCATTTGGACAGACATCACCGCTTGGAAATCTCGGAAATATTCAACAACCATTTGGTCAGACTTCACTCGCAAATCCCCAATTAGCATCTGGACAGACATCACCGTTTGGAAATCTCGGAAATATTCAACAACCATTAGGTCAGACTTCACTCGCAAATCCCCAATTGCCATTTGGACAGACATCACCGCTTGGAAATCTCGGAAATATTCAACAACCATTTGATCAGACTTCACTTGCAAATCCCCAGTTACCACTTGGACAGACATCGCCGTTTGGAAATACTCAACTACCCTTAGGACAGCCATCACCGCTATTAAATCAACCATTACAGTTCTGATAGCCTAAAATCAAATAAATCCCCCATTACAATTTGGACAGACATCATCACAGGGATCAGCACAACATTTTAATACTTCACTACAATTACTAGGATAATCCAATCCGTTTGCAAATGGGCTGCCATCCGTTTTCTCCTATATTGTGATAAAATGACTTATACATTAGGATTTTTAAACCTTCTAGTTAAAATTTTTTTTAATTTTCTTTTTTAAAATATCTTATTAACAAGTAATGCTAGAAACTAGTGAAATACAAATTGAAAATATAGTAATTAGTATTAAAAATGGGCCTTTTAATTTTTATTTGAACTAAATATATCAGTAAAAGTGATTTTATATAAGAAATTAATTTCTCTATCATTGCATTTTTAATTAATAAAATTCTTTTCAAAATGTTTTTTTTTTTTTTGTGTAACTATTTCAATATCATAAAGTATTGAAATCAATAATAAAATAACCTTGTTCATCTTTAAAATATGTTAAAAATATTAATATGTTAATATGTTTAATATATTACACACTTAAAACATGTAGATTGATTTACCTTTATATATAAGTGAAATCAACTGAAAGTAATTTTTAAAAACTTACATAATTAAATGTACATATATTAAATTAATATAAAATTATTAATTAGTAATACTAAGAAAAAAATATCAGATATGAAACTTCCTTTTCCTTAAATGTTTACGGTTGAGATAAAAAGTTATTTATTTGGATGCATAGTTCACATTTTTTAAACGAAAATATTGAAACGGTAACAATGAATAATGGAATGCTATTTAAACCGAATAGTTTAAGTACGACGAAGATATAGAACACTGGTAGGGTGGTAAGTGAAGTGAGATGAGATAGAAACATAACGTTCATCCCCCGCATTGATTTCAAAAACCGTATAACTCGGTTAAAGGATTTATGTATTGACTTGCGGTTACTAGTTTTGTTGCTTTTCAATTAAAATATCTGAAAGAAATATTACAATAAACGAAAAATTTTTACCTATTTCAATAATTATTATTTGATACCTCTGTTTGTTTGAACAAAGGCGAATACTGTTGTTAATTTTTAAAAAGTAGGAATCGGCCACAAGTTTAATGCATCTTTCTCAAATTTGTATGAATATAAAGATACCGGTTCATAATGAAAATTATTAATTAATATCTGATGATATGTAAAAGATAATATATAAAATTTATTTTACGGTGTATCAAAAAATATGAATATAATTTTTAAACGTTACAATTATTAATCACAAATATTACTAGATAATTTAGCAAGGAAAATTAAAAAAAAAATACTTAAAACTTAGAACCTAATATATTACCAAAATTTATTTTATCGAGCTCTCAAAACAGTCTAATAACTTTCTTCATCATGTTAAAAAATTGAACTACGGACAGTCAGCAACATCAGTTACCAAACACACAAAAATTATATTTTCCTCTTCACAAGGGAAATGAGTGGAACAATTTATTGTTCAGCAGGATATTTCTAGATGAAACATAATTCCCAAACTGCGCAATTATTTCCATTAGTGAAACTTCGCAATTGTTTTTTGATCGGCACTAATTTTAACTTCATAAATTAATAATTATTGATTATACCTACAGGACATATTGTTTAACGGGACCAACTTAACAAAAAAATAAATCTATTTCAGTAGAATTAAAAAATTCTCGAAACGTACGTACAATGTAGTGGAAAACAAATAAAATACGTTATAAAAAATCCAATGAGTAGAAATTTTCTATAAAAAAATAAACATTTTCTGAAAAAATTAAAATTTAACCTATTTTTTTAATAAAAATTTCATTTAAAAACCGTATCAATGAATTTTATCAAAAAATCTGAAGTGGACATCACATGACTTCCTTGTACGCCTATTAAATTACATATACAAATTTTTTGCTTCACTTCATTTAAACTTATTTCATTTGAAAGTGAGATACGATCTTCCAATTCTTTAAGTGAACAGTTACACGATTGCTGAAATATTAGTTTTTATTAACATCAAATATTTATACAACTATTAATTCAACAATCTTATATGAAACATTAGGGTAGAGTAATAGTACCTATGACTCGTATTACTAGATTAGTAATATCGTATCTTTGTGAGTTGTTGATTAACAAAAGTTTCAGATTTCTAGTGTGTCGTATAAATAAAATATAATTATCATACCTACTATTACGTATGCACATATGTAATAATGTCTACTAAATTACATATACACACTTTTAAAAGTACTTAAAATTTTATTTCACTAATAATTCTGTTGTTTTAATTTTATTGTTATTATTGAATAATTATTTACTGTAATCTTTTTACAATCAAAGATTAATAATTATTAATAAATCAATATAATTAAATAAAAATAAAAATAAGGAGAGAAGTCTGATTTGAATCGATGTTGCCTTCCCTTGTAAGAACCAAATATTTCATTAATTAAAATTTCATTTGGCTATAACTCTGGGAAAAATTAAAATAAGTACAACTTATGATCGTTGAAAAGCTTTCAATGAGGGCTTATTAATGCAGTTAAGAAAATATCCAAAATCCAAATGTTTTGGATTTTGGGCTTTTTTGGACACTTTTGGTCCAGTCGATTGCAATCAGAAGGGAAGTTGCACAACTAGATGTTACAGCAATCCTAAATTCAAAATTTCAACATCCTGTGACTAATCTTTTTTTTAGTTATGCGAGATACATGCATACAGACGTCACGCCGAAACTAGTCAAAATGGATTCAGGGATGGTCAAATTGGATATTTCCGTTGAAATATAAAAACCGAAAATTTTCGCGATTACAATTCATCCTTTACTTGGTAAAAGAAAGTAAAACCGTATTGAAAAGTATGTGAGAAAAGTTAACAGTATTATAAAAAGAATTATTTTTTTTAAATTTCGAAAAATTAAAGATAACTGCATCATTGGCATGCATACAACATTATAAGAAAAACGAAGATCAATTTTGAAACTCAGTGCACGAGTTCAAAAGTAAAGCATTTAAAAATTAAACACAGGAACAAAGGATTGTTTGTTTTAATTCTTATAAAATAAAATAATATTATACTTTCTGAGTGATGATTTTTCAAATAGAATCAAAATACAAATAAAGTATATTAAAATGTATTAAGAGGTAATACCGGCCAACTATAATGATAAATTACAGTTTACAGTTCAACAAAGTACTTCCATTGCAGACGAATAAATCTCGAGGAAACTTTAAGCGAGAGCGTAAAAGTAAAAATATAATTATATTTATATCAACTTCTTGTTATTTTCTATCTTCTTCAGTTAAATGATAGCAATATGAAACAAATTAGATGAAAGACATTAAAACAACTCATGTTATCATCATTAAATAGAACATAAATAAAGATCGAAGAATGTGTGGGCGATAAGTAAATAAAACATAGTCTAACAAGTCAAAATTATTTGTTAATACCGAATGAATCTATGTCTCTCTCATAAATGAGTAAAAAATATAAAATAATCGAGTTTAAATTTTTAATATAATTGTAACTATTCTACTTAGGTGTAAGCAAATTTAATTAGTTTTGCTTAATTTTATTAATAAATAAAAAACTCCTGTTTTGTTTAACATTTTTAGCTGAAGTTTTTATATATATTTATTTTTTTTTTGTCTTCAGTCATTTGACTGGTTTGATGCAGCTTTCCAAGATTCCCTATCTAGTGCTAGTCGTTTCATTTCAGTATACCCTCTACATCCTACATCCCCAACAATTTGTTTTACATACTCCAAACGTGGCCTGCCTACACAATTTTTCCCTTCTACCTGTCCTTCCAATATTAAAGCGACTATTCCAGGATGCCTTAGTATGTGGCCTATAAGTCTGTCTCTTCTTTTAACTATATTTTTCCAAATGCTTCTTTCTTCATCTATTTGCCGCAATACCTCTTCATTTGACACTTTATCCACCCATCTGATTTTTAACATTCTCCTATAGCACCACATTTCAAAAGCTTCTAATCTTTTCTTCTCAGATACTCCGATTGTCCAAGTTTCACTTCCATATAAAGCGACACTCCAAACATACACTTTCAAAAATCTTTTCCTGACATTTAAATTAATTTTTGATGTAAACAAATTATATTTCTTACTGAAGGCTCGTTTAGCTTGTGCTATTCGGCATTTTATATCGCTCCTGCTTCGTCCATCTTTAGTAATTTTACTTCCCAAATAACAAAATTCTTCTACCTCCATAATCTTTTCTCCTCCTATTTTCACATTCAGTGGTCCATCTTTGTTATTTCTTCTACATTTCATTACTTTTGTTTTGTTCTTGTTTATTTTCACGCGATAGTTTTTGCGTAGGACTTCATCTATGCCGTTCATTGTTTCTTCTAAATCCTTTTTACTCTCGGCTAGAATTACTATATCATCAGCAAATCGTAGCATCTTTATCTTTTCACCTTGTACTGTTACTCCGAATCTAAATTGTTCTTTAACATCATTAACTGCTAGTTCCATGTAAAGATTAAAAAGTAACGGCGATAGGGAACATCCTTGTCGGACTCCCTTTCTTATTAGGGCTTCTTTCTTATGTTCTTCAATTGTTATTGTTGCTGTTTGGTTCCTGTACATGTTAGCAATTGTTCTTCTATCTCTGTATTTGAACCCTAATTTTTTTAAAATGCTGAACATTTTATTCCAGATAATATTTTATATATATATATTATCCGCAATTTAGTTATATTTTAGTTTATATTGGTAGTACTGTCGTGTTGCGTAGATGATGCATGCGTGGTTTAATTGATGTGTCTGTGCAGGTTTGATCCTGCTAGGTTAGTTCCATTATCGCCGGCCTGCCGTTAACCGTGGCTGCTCCGCTTTCTGTTTGCACCAAAGAAGAGCAACGTTCAGTGATCCGTTGTTTGTGGTCGGAAGGTGTATCAGGGGCCGAAATTCATCGAAGACTTTCGGCACAGTACGGGAACAGTGTGTTTCCGCAACGGAGTGTCTACAAATGGATTGAAAAATTCAAAATGGTCGCACAAGTATAACGCATGACGAAGGAGCCGGACGACCGTTTACCCCCACAAACGAGGAAAACATTGAGCGTGCACGTGAAATGGTTTTCTAGAGAGACGAGTAACTACTGATGAAGCGGCACATCGTTCTCGTATTAGTCACGGTTCTGCCTACGAAATCATCCACAACAGACTTGGGTTTCATAAAGTCTGTGCAAGATGGGTCCCAAAACAACTGATACAGTCGCATAAAAAACGCGCTTGGACATCTTCCAAAAACATTTGGATCGCTATGGTAACGAACGGGACATTTTCTTAGACAGAATCATCACCGGTGACGAAACACGGATCCATCATTACGAGCCGGAGAGTAAACGGCAGAGTATGGAATGGAAACATCCAAATTCGCCCTCCAAAAAAAAGTTCAAGACCCAACCGTCCGCAGGAAAACTGACGCTTACGGTTTTTTGGGACTCACAAGGCCCGGTACTGGAGCACGACAATAAACAGTGCGCGTTACAGTGAGATTCTTACTGCTAAGCTGAAGCCTGCAATTCGAAGCAAACGCCGAGGACTGCTGTCGAAAGGTGTTGTGTTGTTGCATGACAATGCCCGTCCACATATTGCTGAAACGCTCCAGAAACTCAACTTTGAAGTACTGACTCTTCCTCCGTATAGTCCTGATCTTGCCCCCTTCTGACTACCACTTGTTTGGTCCACTCAAAGAGGCATTACGGGGCCGTCGATTTACCTCGGACGAACAGTGAAAGAAGCGGTGCATTCCTGGCTCGCAGCTTAACAGAAAACCTTCTTTTATGAGGGCATCAGGAAGCTTGTGCAACGATGGACCAAGTGCGTTGAAATGCAAGGGGACTATGTTGAAAAATGATGTACATGTAAGTTTCCTATTTATATTGCAATAAAATGTATAACTACATTGCGGATAACAATTGATTTACCCTAGTATATATATATATATATATATATATGTATACAGACTGAGAGTGTTTCTAAAATGGTGGGCTGGCTTTATTTTTTCGGATTCTAATCGTAAAACTAAACAAAAAGTATCCTAGGGGAAAATGGCGATTTCTCCTTCGTTCTCTCCTTGTCCGCCATTTTGTTATTTTTATATAAAAACGTATATCTCAAGATCGAATAGACGAATCACATTAATATTTGGTAAGCGTCTTGGTAATAAAGTTTTAAAATTAGCAAAAAATCAGGATTTAAATATCATTCCAAATTACAAAATGGCGGCCGTGTTTATTTTTCAACCCGTTATATCTCTATAAATATCAGTTTTATAAAAATTTATGTTTTTCTAAAATATTAAGCCTTTTATTTTAAACAAAATGTCATTTTACTTTTAAAAATCGGTTAAAAAATAGCAGAGTTGAAAATTGATGAAATTTTATATCTGTTTTCATGTCCTCTACTTAACTTCAATTCGATTAAATATTAATTGTTTTTATTTCTTGTTAATTCTAATATTGTAAATTAGATCAAATTAAGTAATTATTTTCTCACTTAATAATTATGACACAAAATTACATCAATTTTCTCCTGAAACTCGACTATTTGTTAACCGATTTTAAGGAATATTGTTTTTAAAAAATATCTTTCATTTTATTAAATTTAATGTTTTACAAATAGATATACATTCTTTTATAATTTTAATTATTATTAGATATTCACTCCAACATAATTACTATACTATATTCAACGTAGTTCCTGATTATTAATAAAATATTACGTATGCTTTGTAACTCGGTGAGATCTACAAGAGAATGAACAAAGTATTTTACAAAGACAAAGGCTTCTAAGAAATAAATGATTACTAGGAACACATTTTAATATTAACGTTTATGTCACCTAAATATTCTGCTCTAAAATATATATATATATAAACAGAGTCTTTCAAAAATGGTGGGCTGGCTATACTTTTTTCGAATTGTCATTGTAAAACTAAACAAAAAATATCCTTAGGGAAAATGGCAACGCTCCCTTCGTTCCTCTTGTACGCCATTTTCTTATTTTTATATAAAAATTTATATCTCAAGTTCGGTTAGAGGAATCACATTAATATTTGGTTAGCGTCTTGGAAATAAAGTTTTAAATTAGCAAATAATCGGGACTTACAAATTAGAAAAGGGCGGCTATGTTCACTTTTTAATCCGTTATATCTCCATAAATCAAAATATATGTATTGCTAAAATAGTAAGCCTTTTATTTTGAAAAAAATGACATTTATTTTTTTAAATCGGTTAACAAATAGCCGAGTTACGGCAGGAAACTGATGTAACTTTGTATCTGTTTTCATGTCCCTACACTTAAGGTTCAATTCGATTAAATATTAATTATTTTAATTTATTTTTAATTCTATTATTCTAAATTAGTGTCAGATTAAGTAGTAATTTTCTCACAATATAATTAATTTGTAAATAATAATAAAACAATTTATATTAATTTTCATTTTTGATTAATTTTACACAGCGACTGTTATTGCTGGATCATGTTAACAATGTAAAAATTAAGTTTCTTTCAACAGAAATGGTGTTCAAAAACTATCACAAATTGAACATAAAGTGGACGCGACAACAGACACAAAATTACATCAATTTTCTGCCGTACCTCGGCTATTTTTTAACCGATTTTAAAAATTAAAATGAAATTTTGTTCAAAATAAAAGGCTTAATATTTTAGCAAAACATAAATTTTTATAAAACTGATATTGAAAAACAAACACGACCGCAAATTGTAATTTGTGAAGGTATTTAAGTCCTGAGTTTTTGCTAATTTTAAAACTTTATCAAGACGCTCACCTAATATTTATATGGTGTCTCTATTCGAACTTGAGATATAAATTTTATATAAAAATAACAAAATGGCGTACAGCGGGAGAACGAAGAAGAAATTGATTGCCATTTTCTCTAAGTATATTTTATGTTTACTTTTACAAGTAGAATCCGAAAAAGTATTACCAGCCCACCATTTTAGAAACACTATATATATATATATATATATATATATACAGAGTGTTCCGGAGTGTATTCCCCCAACTTCAGTTACTGATTCAGGACACCAAAATAAGCAAAAATTTGCAATCAACATAAGTCCTATTTTGATTTCTTTTCCTTCTGGACGTCATTTTGTAATTTACAAAAAAAATATTTTTTTAGGAACCTCTAATGCTACTTTAATTAAATTTGGCAGATCTAAGTCTTATTATACAAAATAAAAAATTTTGAAAACATCACCTTAAAAAATGTCAAAATGGCGGCCAATTTAATCTTCAATATCTTTGCAATTTGTTTGATCAAATATTTACTTATTAAAAAATTTATTAAGCATTTTATTTTGAACAAAATAACATGTCATTTATAAAAATCCGTTGACAAACAATCGAGTAATTGCAAATAATTAACACGGCAGTACACTTGCAGATCTTAATGCAAGCTGATAATTTTTTCCTTGTTTTTATTTACGCTATTAAATATAATAAATATTATTAATAAATAAATAATAATAGATAATATAAATTATCAGTTTGCATTACGGTGCGCAAGCGTAATTGTTTGCAATAACTCAATTTTTTGTCTACATATATTGAAATTTTTGAACTTGACGTTTTCATAATCCTTTATTTTGTAGAAGACACTAGTCTTAGATCTGGTAAATTTAATTAAATTTGGTTTACCCGTTCCTGAGAAATAATCTTTTTGATGAAAATCACAAAATGGCGTCCAGAAGGAAAAGAAAGCAAACTAGGACTTATGTCGATGTGAACTTGTTTGCACATTTTTAGCGTTCCTAATCAGTGCCTGAAGTTCGAGGAATACATCCTGGAACACTCAATATATATATACTGTCAATAGTATTCATTGTTTATGACAATATCGACTTCTTCAACCAATTATTAATACCTCTAATATTTTAGAGATAGTTTTATTATTATCGTAATTACGTAAAAAAAATTAGGTTATAGTTTTTCATTAATTATGAGTGTGCTGTGGCTTTCATAGTTACTTCCCTTCTCTCTTACCTCTTTTGCTCCAAATGATATAATTTAAAATAGAGTATCGTCGTCCTGTTTAGAATTATATAAGAAATGATTAGATAAACATTGCGTTCCCAAAATGAAATTTTTAATAAAATCAGGTGGATATTGGATTTATTTAGAACTAGTATGATTCCAGTCACAGCAATGTCCAGGATATCATTTTATTTTCTGGCATTTCAATTGTTACATATTTTAATCGTGTAATATATTTCAATATCTTTCAAATTCAGATAGTAACTTACAGTGTGATAATCAAAAGCTAATATGTGACTTAAAATACTTCTTAAAGTTTGAATTCGATTTTGAGCCAAACACATGTTGATCAAAGACTTGCTCTAGCGTAAATTCAAGTTGTCTACGATGATAAATTCTTGTAGCCCTAGAATTTCTTCTTTTTACTTGTGACCACATCGACCTCGGTATTATGCAAATATTAAATAGCAAATTAAAAGCAGGATTTATGCCGATTATGTGTATGGCTTACCCTGATAGAACTTGATTCAGGATACAAAAATCAACAGCATGAAACTTTACTCGCGTGAGGATGAGTTCTTGCGGGTCGTCACCAGATTAGATAATGAAATTCAGTTTAGTACAACACAGTTTGTGAAGTCGATATAGATATCGAAATTCAAAATCCCTTAAACCATAAAAATGTTGTTAAATATATAAATAGGTGTCTTTCACTTTAATTATATTATAAAATTAATTTGTTTTTAAGTATATAATAATACAAATTGATTTTTATTAAAAACGGCATTAAATTTATTAAATTACATTAGTGACTGATATTGATGTAAGCCGTCGTTGTCATAGAAAATGATCGATAAAAACCATAACAATCGATGTTGACAACACAATTAATTTAATAAAAGAGGTTCTAGATTATTTATACTTTTTTTACTACCTTGTATGAACTAAAGGAAGTATAGTGATCGAAAAAAATCTCGGTTTTCAGATTTCAACGGAAATATCCATTTTGACCATCCCTGAATCCATTTTGATTAGTTTGGCGTGACGTACGTATGTATCTCGCATAACTAAAAAATGATTAGTCATTGGATGTTAAAATTTTAGATTTAAGACTGTTGTAACATCTAGTCGTGCAGCTACCCTTTTGATTGCAATGGACGGGACCAAAAGCGTCCTAAAAAGCCCAAAATCCCCAAAAATCTGGATTTTGAACTTTTTCTTAACTGTAGTAATAAACTCTGATTGAGAGCTTATCATTGATATATCATAAGCGGTACTTATTTTCATCGGTTCCAGAGTTATAGCCAAATAAAATTTTAATTCATGAAAAATTTGGATCTTAGAAGGGAAAGGCACATCGGTTTGAATTTGACTTCATATATTATATATATATATATATATACATTTTTTATTTTAATTTAAATATATTGATTTATTAATAATTATTAATCTGTGATTGTAATATAATTTGTAAATAAATAATAATTCAATAATAACAAAAAGATCTATGTATGATAATAAATCAGAAGTTATTAGTGAAATAAAATTTTATATATTTTTCATTTAAAAAAAATGTTATATGTAATTTAAAAGGCGTACAAGGAAGTCATGTGATGTCCAATCAGATTTTTTAATTTATCATTTACATAGTATTGAGATTGGTGAGGTTTGAATTTCTGCAAACATTCCGGAGTCGTAAGAAAGCTACAGTTAAAATTTCGTTATAATTAGTTCAATGGTTTTCGCGATTATCAGGAACAAACAAAAAATACGTTTTCTCTTTATATAGCAGTGAATTTTTTTATATATATATATCTATTAGAAGAATAAAAAAATAAAAATTGTAGTGAATTAAAAAAAAAACAAAAAACAAGAAAACAAACAACCTTTATCGTGAAACTCGAAATTTCGACACTATAGAACTGTGATAAAGACGGAAACATTTTGTACGGGAAAAACCCTAAGACTGTGCAACAAAGGTTTACTACAAAATTGTTATAAGAAAGATAGGAAAATTATTAAAAAAAATTTATTTCATAAATCTATTTTATAAAAATTAATTTCAAAATAATCGGGTAAATTAATTCCAGATAACAAACTTTATATTAGAATTTTAAAAAACTTTCAATCACAATAACGAAAAGACGAATCGAATTTTACTCCCGTATATTTAAAATTAATAACAGTAGACACAGTAAGAAAAATTTTTATTTCTTCCAAAGTAAAAAAAAGCTAAAGGAAAATGGTTCACACAAGTCTAAGAAGATGTAAAAGAATTGAAGATTGCAGAAGAAATTATAAAAGAAGAGAAATTTTAAGGAAAATATTTAAAGATGAAAATAAAAGGTTCCAAAGAGCAAGAACAACAGAGCTTAACTTTCTGAAGAACGAACGAAAGAGATATCAGAAAGGATTTTAGAGCTACTGAGAAGCAAATGAATAAGTAGTGATCTACCTTGTTCCAAGGTGAATTATTCGAAAAAAATAATTTTCCTATTATAAAAATAAAAAAAAATCATATATCGATGCTAAAAAAATTGTTGCTTCTTTGTTACCCCTATGATAGCTTTGCAGAAACCATGAATATCACAATTGGCAATTCAGCCAGCAATTTGCATTCTTATACTGAAAATAATAAGACGTATGTTGTGCCCACGCATATTACAAGAATAATATTAGTACGTAAGTCAAAACGAACGTTTTCAGAATATTTAATTTATGTTAATATTAAATAAACAATAAATACTTTACAGTTTCTTTGAGCTCAAAAGAAACTCAAAAGTTCAGAACCGAAAGGATTGGATAATGTTTTTTAATCATTCAAATTATTAAATATTAACACGTTTACGAGATCTTATTAAATAAATTTAAACTTTTATAATCGGTAATAAAAGAATAAATATTAAGACTTATCGTTTTAAAACGTATAATTTGTTTTTAATTTATGAAAAATTTTAAAATAAAAAAAAATTCTTTGATTTTAATATAACGTATGTAAATATTTAAACGTTAAAACCAACATATATTTGCAATTTAAATTTAAATGCAAGGATGAATAAGTATATATTATTATATTTTAATATACCTTAAATTTTAAATACCGACTTTGTTTATATATAAGTATTTTATTAATACGGAATAATTAATTTCCTATACTCAGTTTCAATGAGGGCGTTGTCGGGTATTTTGTTTATCTTACCCCTTTTTTGGAAGGTAAGCTAACTAAAGGGGAATTTTTTTATCATTAAATTCATATATTTATATGTATGTATGCGCGCGCGCTACCTTAAAAGCAAAATTACAGTTGTTACTTATCTGTAAAAATGATTTAAAATTTGTAATTGGAATTTTTTTCTCGTACGATAAACACGTGTACGGGTGAACGTGTGTATGTGTGTTTGGCTTGTTCGGATTTGTTCTTCAATGAAATATCTTAAAAAATTAAAAACCTGACAAATTTAATGTTATAATATTTCTTTTTTTAAATATAGATAGTTTTAGAAATTGTTATTTGTTAAAAATAATTTAATATTTTCGGTTTAATATTACTTAAATTACATAACGATTTTGTAAAAATGTTTTTATGTAATGTTATTTTTTTATATACAAATACAAATACGTATATATTGTTTACAATTAAACTGTTATTTTTACGTATATAAGAACCCTTTTTTTTGTTTAACCATCGTTAGGTATTGCTTCAGAGGATGAGATGAACGATTTATAGTCCGTGTGAAAATGCCATGCCTGACCGGGATTCAAACCCGGCACCTCCGGATGAAAGGCCGAGACGCTACCACTCGCGCCACGGGGGCCGGCAAGCGTATTAAAACCTGATGTTAAGTTGAAAGACTTATCAGGACCTTAAAAATTGTAAGAAATAAATAAGAACATTTCAATTTCTTCTATTATTAATATGCAAAACATAAATAAAATATATATAACATCAAACCGAATTGCAATATCGGGATCAAAAGGCCAATGTAATAGGATTTAAAAGGTATCGTAAAAATTTTATTTATTAAGGATTAACATAACCGTAAAATCAATATATGGTATTCATATAGACAGATATAAAAAAATAAAAATATATTTATCACTTAAAACGAAAAATCTGTACATCATAGAAGTAAAATTCAAAACTATTGATTATTGATCAAATATGTGAAAAATTATTCAGGTGAGAAATTGGAATACTGAATTAAAACAGCGGTAAAAAATTTGTATCTTCTTTCCCATCCCGTAAAAAATTTTGTGTGGACAACTGTAATTTTATTTCACTAATAACTTCTGATTTTTTTATCGTTATTATTGAATTATTATTTATTGTAAAAGTTTTTTACAACCACAGATTAATAATTATTAATAAATCAATATATTTAAATTAAAAAAAGGAGATTAAGTCTGTTTTGAACCGATGTGCCTTGCCTTGTAAGATACAAATATTCCATTAATTAAAATTTAATTTTGCTATAACTCTGGAACCAACGAAAATAAGTACCACTTATGATATGTCGTTGAAAATTTCTCAATGAGGGCTTTATTACTACAGTTAAAAAACAGTAAAAAACCCAAATTTCTTTGGATTTCAACATCCTACGGTTAATCGTTTTTGAGTTATGCGTAATACATACGAACATACGTACGTGCTTACGTACAGACGTCACGCCGAAACTAGTCAAAATGGATTCAGAGATGGTTATAATGGATATTTCCGTTGATATCTGAAAAACGAAATTTTTCGGGATCACAATACTTCCTTTACTTTGTACATGGAAGTAAAAAGGATGGTGCGTGGTTTGTTTGTTTGTTGTACGTGCTCACACTTTTATTTTAGCTGCTATTGGCGCAGAGCGGACCAATGCTGATGCGCCGGGCGGCTGCGCGCAACGCATGAACGATTTATACTTCATGATACGAATGATTTTCTCTAAAATTATATTTGTGTTATGGGGATAAAAAATGATAATATCGGGGTTAGAACTGTGTTAAAAAATCATAACTAAAAAACAGCTAAAATCGTTCAGGATTTTGAAACATTTTGTTGTTAGTGCGCTAAATTAATGGTCGTTATTTAGTTACAATTTGCAAAAAAACATTTCACAAAATTACGGGTAATTAAACATAAACCATGTAACATATTCGCGGTGGGTTATAGCCCCGATTTTTGGCAAGTAATGATAAAAAACACGATACGAAACACATGATGAATATATTTTTTTGGAGATTATATATAAAACTCCAACAAGCTAACTTTAGCTTTCGATAGAGATCCGATCAGAATATGAATATATGAAAATTATTGTATAAGATATAATAAATAAATAATAATGAATTAACCTACCGGATTTGGTCTAGTGTAAAATTTGTCGTCGTAAATCAGTTGATTTTGAAGTCGAAGTTTTAAGGTTCAAATTTTAATAAAGCTAGTTGGTTTTATTTGGATTTGAATACTAGATCATGGATACTGGCATTCTTTGATGGTTGGGTTTCAATTAACCATACGTCTCAGGAATGGTCGGTCTGAGTCTGTTCTAGACTACACATTTACCGGTACAGTAATGTACCAGTACATCAGTAATTACACTGATAATTCGCTAATGGCTTCAATCGTTGATGCGACTATAAATAAAATAAAAATAACAAAAATTAATTATTTTTATTAATATTTTAATTGCTTTTTCCATTCTTCTATTCACAATAAAATACGTAAATAGAAATAATAAAAAATCAAAAAAAAAGTGGCTTTCATTATTTCAATTTTATCGTTAGTAGGAATGATTTTATTTTAAACTTCAAGAACATTCTAAAAATAATCAATAAGTTTAAATTAAATTGAAGGTCTGATGAATGTACCATTCAAATGAATGTAGATTACTATTGTGTAATCTATCACGGAGTTCGTTAGAACTACGCCGGTAAGAGTCCGCAGACGGCGAAGTCAACGAACTACGTTTACAGTTCTAAACATGATCTAACCTTAAAGTGAAATGAAAATGAGGAAAAAAATAAAAAGTAACATGAAAACATTACGTTTCAGTTCAATTAGATTTTTAATAGATAATACTTTTGAATTTTGTTGGACAACGTTTTTTTTTCCAATTGATGAACCGCAGGACTCGAATATGTAATCTTATTCATATTTTTACGGTGACTTTACGAATGGCGCCGCTAGATAGCAGTACTAGATAGTACAAGGTAGCGTACATAAACTTCATAATGTACTTGAAATAATAAAATTTAAAAGAAAATACACTACAGCTTGTTTTAATAGTAAATGCTCTTATGTAAATGAAAGTACTAAGATGAAAGAATTTTTTTTAGTTGCCAACATTTATTAAAGTATTAGTTTACAAGATATTACAGTAGTTTTATTAAAAAAGAAATAAATAAAACAGAAATAAATTCGGTTGGTAAAATCCAATTTTTACGATAAAAATCGAGGGTTACACTTACAAAGTAATAAGTGAAATATTACATCACGGATTTTCGATTCGTAAAGGTCATTATACTAGTTTTATTAAAAAAAGGAAACATATGGTATGAAGTGAATGATATGATTATCAACAAAAAAAATTGACCGTGAAATTTCATTTTGTTTATTTTAAGACATTAAATTATAACAATCAATAATTCATAAAAAAATAAATAAAAGAATAATCTAACAAAACCAGTGATATCCAAAAAAATTATAATGAAATTGTAAGACGGTAAGTGTCTCAGATATCATTTCTTCAACACATCGGGTTGGTCTAATGGTGAACGCGTCTTCGCAAATCAGCTTATTTGGAAGACGAGAGTTCCAGCGTTCAAGTCCTAGTAAAGGCAATTAATTTTATACGGATTTGAATACTAGGTCGTGGATACCGCTGTTCTTTGGTGGTTGGGTTTCAATCAACCACAAATTTCGGAAATAATCAACCTACAAGACTACACTTTATTTAAATTCATACGTATCATCCTCTGGAGTAATAATTGATGCTAATTCCCGGAGGCTAAACAGGAAAAAAAGGAGATATCATTTCTTCCGTTCAAAAAACAAAAATTTCTATAATATAAATAAAACTGTTTTTAACAAAATCATATTGATATCTAAAAAGGTAAGACGCTACATTTCTATTATAAAAATTTGTTATTAATTTAGAATTTTGTTTAAAAAAATACATGTTAAATATATGTAATAGGCAATAGATGATAATAAATAATGTTTAAGCGTTCCATATAAGCAAAAATTATAAAAATTTGTTACAAAATTCTTACCGGCCCGATCTCATTTGTATAAAATTCACATTTACACGTACCATATTTACGTAAATAAAATTCTTATTATTATTTGTTGTTTAATCAATTTAAATTTAAAAAATTTATTTTATAAATCTAATTTTAATATAATTATTTTTTCAGGAGAATGGGTGTATGTTTTTTCCTCCACCGCCGATCCCTTTTGGAAGTGGAGTAAGTAATAAAAAAAAAAAAAAAACTGTTTTTTTAGTTTCATTATACTGTTGATAAATATTTTTTAAATTAAATATTCTATAAATAATTATTATATTTCAAAAAAAAAAACAAAATATGTGTAACGTGATGAGTTCGAAAATCTAGCCAAAGTTGGTCTGTATATAAAACAATATTTTTTCAAATTTTTTTTCTTTTTTAACTTATATATAACTTTATTTATGTACGGATTTGAATATTATATTGAGGATACCATTCTTCTCTGGTGGTTGGATTTCAATTAACCACACGTCTGAGGTACGGTCAGCCTGAGTCTGTACAAGACTACACTTAGCACTCGTCATGAAAAAGGAACACTGCTGTCTACGTGCCCTGAATCCAGAAAGCTGCATGGAATATCTGGATACATATCTGGATACTGCATGGAATATTCATAAGAAAATAAATAAAAATTGTACGGAAGTTCAGTATTTTACGATCATTATACAAACATAAAAAAATCCCATTCGGCACGCCGGAGGGCGGAAGTAGAGTTCACCGTTGCTAAGTAGGGGATAAAAAAAATGTCCACTTTAAAGTTAAGAAAAACTTCAACTTTACTCAATACGACAATAGTTGCATGTGAAAAAAGTTTCACATGTTTAGCATACGACAAGCTTCATCTTCTTACAATTCCAGCAACATTTTTGCCGTAAGGTTTGGTCACATCAAAAATTGTTTCAGGCAAACGTTTCAGGTAATGTTTAGACGACTAACGACCATTTAGTCCTCTAAACCCCAGCCTATTAAGGGAGATATTGTTTTTTGCTTTCAAAACCCCATTTTTTCCACCCCCTGGGTTAGTGGTTGGTGATATCAAAAAAGTTACTTAGATAAGTTTTAGGCCCTTATGCAAACAATAGTAGGAACTTTAAACGAGATGCGTTGCTGGATGATTCGCCGGTCACTTTGAAGTAAATCGTTCACCTCCTTTCGATGTTTCTCGTCAGTCACAGAAACTGGTCATCCGCTGCAAGATGCATCTTTAAATGTCGCTTTACTAGCTTCAAATTTGCGAAATTTCAACGCCCACCTATTCACAATACTCCTTTCAAAAGTTTCATTAGTGTAAACCGCTTTTAAACGATGAAAAATATTCGTACAACTCACATTTTCTGCTGATAAAATTTCGATCACTGCGCGCTGTTTTAACCGTTTTGACATACTGGCCGTACTCGACTCCATTTTAATTGCCATTGAAAACAAACCGGTAAACGGATTTCAACCCATTATTGCAGGTTTGTAGGGGAGAGTTTAGCTATTATGTGCTATCACGCCTAACTCGACAACTTTTGTTTGCATGTAGCACACTAGTGTGCAAAATTTATCAGCCAAGCCTCGTACTTGTAAAATAATTCTCGAAACACTCTTAAAAAATTCCAGTTCAATGGATTCAAAGTTTCAAAGTATTTAATTTATAATATTTTAAAGAAAAAAAATTGATTTGAAATTACAAAATTTCTGGAATATCTGATATTTATTTACAAATTTAATTGTTTGTGTATATAAACAGGATTGTCTGTTGAATTCTTATGAAGATTATCTTATCGACACGAATTTATTTATAAAATAATTAAAGCATGTGTTAAAATACCGATAGAAAATGAAAAAAGTAAGTTTAATTTATTTATTTGAGTTTTTAAGAGATTATTTTTCAATTTTTTTTATTAATTACAAAATAAATTTATTTAAATATAACACAATTTAAATAAATATATAGTTTACTGGTAGAATCAGAGGTTTAAAATTCAAAACTATTAAAAAAATTTGATAAATGTTTAGAAAGAGAGCGAATATAATCTTTACATATATTGTTATTTTTACTATGCTAATTGTAAATTTACAAAAAAAAGTGTCAATCTACCGTATTCAAAATTTTATCATATTTTCTAATATAATAATAATAATAATAATAAGTAAGAGTTTCAAAAAGGGCCCTACTGTACTTATGAGTCAGCCTCCTTTTTGGAGAACAACAACGCAAAAATTTTCTGGAACCAGGAAATTGTAACAGCAAAACCCAACGACTGTAATAAGCAAGATATAGTAGTAGTTGATAAAATGTAAAAAGTAACTTACCTAATAGACGTAGCCATCTCATCAAGTAACAACATCAACGCTAACCGCAATGAGAAGCTGCAGAAATAAACAGATCTTGCTTTTGAAATTAAAGAAATGTGGAATCAAAAAGAAGTTTATATAATCCAGATAATTATATCTGCAGAGGGAATAATACCATCTACTTTGCACAACAGTCTTGAAAAACTGAAGTGCAAAGGAGCATCATAATTGACACCTGCCATGTTGCCCGGAACGGAAGGCACTTAGTTAACAATAGCAAGCCTAATCTCGTTGGTATAAATTACTCCGAGTTCAAGGAATGTCACCGGCAAAAGTAAAAGCTGTGGAAGCGTGGGATAATAGTAATAAAAATGACGTTTTTACTTTTTTTTAACGTATGAGAAGAGAATGAAAGTCCATTATATTTATAGCACAAATATTAGAATTCAAATAACTATACTTTTATATACTCTATTCCAGAGGTCGGAACCTTTTTGTCAGTACGGGGGCAAAATAAATTCTAAAGCTATTGGCGGCGCCACACTATTATTACACAATAAACAGATACATTTGCCTTTAAGTCAAAAATAAAATTGTTCTTCCAAGTCAACATTAAAGCAATAAATTCTTTTTCTTTTACAATTATTCATGACGGGTTATTTATAAAACCCGTAACCAGTACGATACGTATTTGATAGTGAAAAGCGCGACTATCTTGCGTGATATAATTACTAGTAATATGTAAATAATAAAATATAGTCAATAATAATAACACTGAAAATACGTAGCACTCAGAATACGGTAACATACTACCAAATTTATCAGACGCAAAAATATTCCTACGTGCTAAGTAGCAAGTTTATCAGTGTATAACCTTGATTGCTATTTGTTGACGCAGCTAACGCAATTATAGTGTCTTACATACTCGCGACACCGAAATTGGGCTTTTCACCGAAATTGGGCGAAATTGGTAATTGGGCTTAGTAGTGAGGGCGTGTAAAAATCTCTTCGAGGGTGCCATGGCCCCCGCGTTGCCGAACCCTTTTTTATTCTAATGAAAATGACTCCTATACACCATAAAAAAAGAGCCAATACGATGCCCTTCACCCTAATAAGGGCTGCACAGTACCATCATCAAAACTTTTATAATACAGTATTGTAGAAATGTATTATACATTTCTATATATATAAAATATATATATATATATAATACAAATTATATATATATTACAAATATATATATATATAATATATATCTTTATATATATATTTCTTGTGTGCGCGTGTATGAAAGTGAACTCCTCCTAAACGGCTGGACTGATTTTGATGAAATTTTGGGTGTGTGTTCAAGGGGATTCGAGAATGATTTAGATTCACAATTTGGTCCGCTGGAAAATGTTTTTTAATTAATTTTTTATTTATAAGTAGATGTTAATTTTGGAATGTTTTACATTGGATCCGGCAGACTTCACTACCATCGCAGTATCGAATATTCTATTTTAATTTTAATTTGTCCCGACAGTTGGTGCTGCGATCAAATTGAGAAAATATTTCGTAATTTTGTGTTATTATTGTGTTACAAAAAATCGTGAGAAAACAATTTTTTAATAAATAAGAGGCTAATAAATCAGATGGAAATGTAAACAAAGGAAAACCAATCAGATCAATTCAAGATGGCCGCTGTCAAACACAACGACCAATCACAAAGAGCCCGTATGGCCGTTGCCAATGTAAACAAAATCACAACTGATTAAGTAACAAGTAGGCAGCACTGCGATCGCGTTTAGAATTGTGCGCGTATTGAGAAATATTATATTATTATTTATTGAAATAACGTTTTAAAGTGTAATTAAAAAATATACATTGTGCAAATTTGTAAGGTACAGTATTGAAGTGAAAATGTTTTTTTAAATTTATTTATGTGTAGTTGATCTTGTGACGGTTAAGGTTCACAATTGGGTCCGGTAGGCAGAGCTGCGATCGCGTTTTAGAAGTTTTTTTTTAAATTTTTGGTTTATCAGTCAAACCCGGTAGTTGGTGCTGCGATCAGATTCTAGGATTTTTTTTAATTTTGTTGCTTTTTCGCATATCAGTTACTTGCGTCGTAGCTTAGTGTTTTCTTACATTAAAATTCGTATTTAGAGAATAGTTTGAATTAAATCGATAGGTAGTGCTGTTCTGACAATTGGATTTATTTACATTCTGAATTTTATAAAGTAGAGGTGAAATTTTATAAGGTTCCGTAATTTTTTGTAAGTTTCTTAATGTTCAGTATTAATTGTAATGATTTTGCAGCCGCAACAATTTTCGTTAAAAAATTATTTTTCATCTTTCTAAATAATTACCAAAAATATTATATTTTGAACATTGTTTAGTAAAGGTATATGTCTAGTCAACATATATATTCTGTCTACCTGATCCAAACCATGTTCATACAGTATTTTAGCATATACGCCATAAGGAATTAATCACCAATTTATTTTTCTAGATCAATTTTACAAGCCTGTAAAATCGTACTTTTTTACTGTACATTATATTTAACAAATATTATTTTAAGTTTTGTTTAACACTGCAATATATGTTCTTAGAAGAATAAATAACACAAACAGATGGGCTAATAATTTGATTTTTCGATTGGAAAGATGCTGTGGTTCTCATTGTGTACTTATCAGTAAGATGCAGATGTTTAATTGCTAAAAATAATAACGTAGATTGTAATTGTTTCAAGTGGTTCTGATTTTTTTTTAATTTCGTCAAGGAATTTTATATACGTGTAAGTTAAGTTTAAAACCCAACGAGTTCTATTTTTAAAAAACATACACTTTATACGATTAAAATCGTTACATTTATAATACACGTAATTGTTTATGTCATTACGCGTACGTGCAAATGACTTTAATTTAATAGGACGATGTAATCGAACGAGTCCAGGACTGAGACTTCAATACCTGTTGACTGCACGAGTTCCTGATTGAGAATAAATAATTATTCCTAAAATTAGTATAAGGAAACATAGGTTGCAGCTGTATTATATTCTTTCTCAAGGCGGCTTTTCCTGGAAACTAGGAATAGGCAACATGCGTGGCTTATGGAATGTAATGCAACAGCTATTCTTAGGCTATTCTCAGTAATGAAACTATGTGTGTATGTATATATTTATACATATAGAGCTAACTCATTTATTTACTTTAAGAAGTTCTATTATAAACTATATTTTTCGTGCTATTAATAATTAAAATTTTGATACAGAAATTTCTTAATTTATAGTTCGGCATGTCTCCATGGATGGGACATCCTACATTTCCTGGAATGCATCCGCCATTTCCGTTTCCTCCACCAATACCACCACTACCACCACCACAACCATTTATGGTAATTATATGTTAGTAATAATTCAATTTAATCATTTTAACCTCATTAAGATATTATTTACAATTATAGAATGTAAATACATGTTAATATGTAAGTTTATCAATAAAACCTTTTGTATGCTTAATATTTAATAAAAAATAATAAGAATATATAATCATATTGTTATATTTAAGTGTATTTTAAAGAAGATATATTGAAATCAGTTTAAACGTCGTGTGATTGTTTAAACGCTTAAATATTTTCAAATATGTAACTTATTTTTAAACGAAACATCATTGCATTGTGCACATGAGAGGTTCATAGTCAATTAAAAAAAAAAAAAAAACTATGGCCTTGTTCTGCGCAAGAAGACCGACACTCTCTCTCTTTCGCAAATCTTTTTTCAACTTTAAATTGAGCGTAATTCAAGAACGATTCAACCAATCTTCGTAAAATTTTCAAATATAAAACTTCAGATACACTGCTGCAGAATAAATAAATTTCAATGAAATTGACGGAGTACTTTTGGAGATTTTTAAGTCACAAAAGTTAAATAAATATATATATATATATAGAAACCCCATTTTGAATCAATGTAATTTTTTAATTTTTCATACCTCAAAACGTTAAGAAAATTCATTATAAAATTAATACTTTATAAAAGTTATTATTGGTATTAATCCAGCTTCGCTCTAAGAATAAATCGGTAAAAGAATTAAAAGAAGTTAATACAGAGTGTCCCAAATAAAACGCAACCCATCAATCACTCATCCATGAAATTTCAAAAGTCAAGCTTACTCCCCTACTCGTTACTGAAATGGACTCGTCCAACATCTGAAGATCGTGGCTACGCAATAGAACACTACCGATAGTAAAAAAAATGCAATCATAACGTTCAGTGTATTGTTAGAGACAAGGTGGTGTTTTCGCTAGATGAACGTGTTTTTATTGTCGAGTCGTACTTCAGTACGAAATCTGCGGGTGCAGTGCAACATTTCTGTCGCCATAAGTACGCCATAAGATAAACCGGCCCCTAACAAAACATCAGTCTTAAGGTCCGTCGCAAAATTTAGAGAGACCGGTTCTGTTAATAATAAGGAACACAAAAGATCTGCGTCAGTGTTGAATGCAGATACAGTCGCCGAAATCAAAGACCGATTACTCGCCTCGCTAAATAAATCGATCAGACGTTTGTCTGCTGAAATTAATTTGTCTAAATCAACCGTTCATCGGGCGGCCAAATGATTACAATTACGACCTTATTGCATTCAAACGATTCATCGACTTCTTGAGCCCGACAAAGAAAAACGGCTACAATATTGTCAACGGTTCCGTCGATTTCTGCGTGAGGGAATTAACGTTATGGATTCGTTATTTTTCACAGATGAAGCACGGTTTCAATTGGACGGCTACGTAAACAGCCAAAACAGTAGAATTTGGAGCGCTGAAAATCCCCACGTTTATCACGAAAAACAATTACACCCGCAGAAGTGTGGTGCGCGATATCGCGGAAGAAAATAATCGGTCCTATTTTTTTCGATTACACCATTAATGTAGAACGATATCAGGATATTTTATTTGAGTTCATCGCACTCTTGGAAGAGGAAGACAGACACTGCTGGCTACAACATGACGGTGCGACATCGCACTACGCAGGTTCAACTTCTAATTCCGTCGAGGAATTCTTTGGTAATCGTGTTATCGGTCGAGGCTTGTGGCCACCAAGATCTCCAGATTTGACTGCGGCGGATTTTTTTCTACGGGGTTACCTCAAAGAACAAGCCTACAGCAACAAACCACGAACAGTTGAACGATTGAAAGTCAATATTGAACAAGCTGTATTAAATATCCAGCCACAAAGTTTGAACAAAATTGCAAGAAACGCTGTAAAAAGAATTGAAGCTTGTATTCAAGAAGATGGCGGCCACTTTCAACATTTAGTCTAAATGTAAGGTAATGGATAGTAATAATAAAAATTACACTTACATTTACACAACCCTTTTTATTATTTCAATACCTACCAATATAAGGTTGGGGTTGCGTTTTATATGGGACATTCTGTATATAGATGCGAAAGTTTCTGGTAGTTTTGTGTTTGTAGTAGAATTACGCGAGAACCAACCAACCGATTGCTTTTAAATTTTCAGAAAATTTACATTCGTGTTATCCCTGGGAAGATTTTTTTATTATTATTAGAATTAGGTTCTAGTCCCCTTAGGGGTGAAGTTGTAAATTTTTCCTCTCGGCCGCCGACCTAATACCGTTATTTATTTCCTTTCTCGACGTAAAAATAATAACCTACGCGTTTTATAACATCCGATTTTCAGCTCTTTACCTTGACCCCTTACCGAGATATAACGTGGTCTACGGTAATGGAAAGGGGAATCAAAAGGGATATCTACAGCTTATCTGGAGCTTCTTTGTCAAAACGAGGGTAACGTTGGAGAAAAGAGAACTTTTCAGGCTTTAATTATTATTTATCGGTATTATTCTCTCAAACATGAGGGTAACGAGCATAGCGGGGATCCAGGGGGCCCCCGCTGCCAGACAGGAAGGGCGAGCCAAGCAAGCTCTGACCGACCAGAATGTTTATAAACTTTTTTAGATAATAAAATATTATCTATATTATTATATAGAGTTTGTACTCTATATAAACTGATTCTAAGTATTATTTTCATTTAAAATGTCTGATTTTTCCTTGAGATTGTAAATATAATGTCAAAACGTTTTTCGTAATTTTAAGAAAACCCGTCTTCGGCCCTCCGGTGTAGATTATAAATAAATCATTCTTCAAATAAATACAAAGTTATTCCCTGTTACAGCCACTTATTCTTTTCTAGTAATATAATTAGGAATAAACTTTTTAGAATATGAGTTTCATACCTGATTTGGAATTTCAACGTAGAAGTTTTACATGGAATGTAAAACTATTATATTATATTAATAAATTTTCTCATAAAAAGAAAATATTCCAAAATTCTTTGGCAAGCTGAATATGAATTCAGTAGATACAAAAATGATTATGTTAATTACGCTAAGCATTTTCTATGAATAATTAAAAGAAAAAAACTTTGTTTAATACAATCAAATTTAATCGCCCATCTTCCGTGTTGGAGTGGTAGCGTCTCGGCCATTCATCCGGGGAGTCACGGGTTCAAATCTCTTGTAAGGTATAGAGAATATTTCATACGCTATAAAAATTTCATTTCATATTCTTAAGTACAAGTTTCTCTGTAAGCTTCAGTGGTTAATTAATTCATAACATTAATCTGTAGTTAATTTTAAATTTTACACACAATAAAAAACGTTACGTGTAACAATAAACAAAAATTAAAACGATATCCTTTTACAATTATGATTATAAATATATTTCCCATATCTAAAATTTTGTCAAAATTAAGAAAAAACTTATTAAGAATTCAACAAAAGGATTGGAAAAAAATAAGTAAAAGAATTCGTAAGTAATATAATCTAAGTAAGGTTAGGAAAAATATTTAAATTTGTAGTATCTGCTAGAGAAAACTAAGAATAAAATTAACAATAATGTTGAAGGATACGAATTAAAGAGTATATTATTTCAAAACTAGCATTTTTGGATTTCCTTTATATTTTGAAAAAAAAATTGAAAAATCTCTTCATTATAGTCTTTATATTAAAATAAGTATAAAGTTTATACTGAATAATTATTAAAATTACAATATAATTTACAAACTTAAATTGTATTTAAAGCTATTGTTTTTGATCTGAAGGAAAGTCGTCCAAACAAGAATAAATCACTTTATCGCTTGTTTCAAAGAAAATAAAAGAAACACTGTCATAAAAATTATTTGACATGTTAACTATACCGTAAACCTATAGTCCTAGCAAATATCTCTTCCCCTTCTTCATTTCCCCTTCTTCATTTTTCCCTTTTCCCCGTTGTCATGTTACAATAATTTTTACCAAATACCCTTTCCCTTCCCCCAGTTTTCCACTTCCAGTTCCCTATTTCTCCTTTCCTCCTTTCCTTTCCCCGTTTCTCTTTCCATCGTTTCTGTTTCCACTTCCTCTGCCCCTTTTCTCTTTCCCTTTCCTTTCCCCGTTTCTCCCTTTTTCCATTTTTCCCTGCTTCCCTTTTTAGCTTCTTCCCTTTTCGGTTTTCCCCTTTTCCGTTTTTTTCCTTTCTCCCATTTCCCCGCGCGTAAATCGGTCCAGTAGTTTTTTAGTCTATATCGGACACACATCGGAAACATTGAAATGGAATCGTAATATATTTAGTATAGCGTGTGTTGCTTTTACGTCCAACAGTAGCGCTGTTTTAAAAAAAAAAGGCATGTTTTTACCTGTCACAGGTGTGACATCTCAGGTATATAAATAGTAGGTATATAAAAACGCGTATTCGAATGCAACGTTATGTCAAAATTTCAAAGCAATGCAAACTTTCAGAGGTTTAGGATTTTGAACAAACGAACATTTACATTTCTATTTATATAGATAAATGTATCAGTAGAACTGAATAAAATAATATTTACCTTGAGATTATTAATTTTCTTTTAAAACTTGCATAATTCATTACTATATTAATGAAAATGAAAATAAACATTTTTGTCATGCCCTTTCCTAATACTTTTATTATGTATTTGTTCTAGTCAGTGTTAAATAATTTTTAATTGTAAGAAAATTAAAAAAACATTTTTTGTTAGAAATCTATTACCATAACTTTTTTTCTGACGTTTATTATAGAACTAAGCAACAATGTCAAGATTTCTATTCCTTAAATTACAAATTTGTTATTTTTGTAATTCTAAAAAGTAAGTTTAAGTATCTGACTTTTTGTGAACAAGAACAATAATTTATAACTTCTTACTCTTCAGTATGACCCTCAAAAATAATATCAATTTGGCCTTTTTTTGAGAATGTATATTTTTTAAAAAAAAGTATTGTTATTGACTTAGTAGATAAAAAACTAGAATCGTATAATAAAAATTTTTAAGAATGAAAATAACTAAAAAAGTGATTAAAAGAATATTAATTATTTTATATATTTTTCAGCATGATGGATTATTCCCGAACTCATTCAACAGTCCTAATAAATTTCACAACTGTAAATCAAAGCCTGAAGAATCTTCAGTGAAATACAGTCAAAGTCCAAAGGGTAAATCATCAGTAAAATATAAACACAAAAATGCTGTTATATGTCCTGAGTGCCAGATGAATAAATTTCCTTTTGTAGGAGGTCCATTTGATCCTGGTTTTCCTCCTCCATTTCCTCCTCCATTTTTGTTTTAATTGCTTATTGGAGAAAAACTCACGTGTTCTATATGGGCGATCATCATTTAGAAGTAAAAATGCATAATTACAATACAATTTCTTTTGTAAATATTTGAAAAAAATTGATAATAAAATTTATTTCAAAAAGTAGTGCGATTATCTTTTTATTATTTTTTTTTTTTTTTCAGAAACATGGGCTTAAGTCAATGTTTTATAGTAGTCCACTTAAATGGAACTTCGGCTGTAATCCAGGTCATTTAACATCATTAATGAAATATTGTCAGTACCCTAGTGGTAAACAATCTTATAAGATTAAACAAACTCATGGTTGCTACCCAAGACATGGCAGCTTTCCACAGTTTCCATTATTAGCGGGGTTTCCATACAGACAAACATTTCCTCTAGTCGGATGTAGAGGATTCATGCACCAATCATTTATAGGACAAAAATGTGCTGGAACCGGATTCAGCATTCCAATCCAGCCAGTTTACCCATTCGGACAGTATTCACCAGTTGGATCATCACTCGGACAGACACCGTTTGCAAATCATCAGACACCACTTGTAAATCCCGTATTACAATTTGGACAGACATCACAACTTGTAAACACTCAATTACCATTTAGACAGACATTACCATCTGGAATTTATCAACAACCATTTGGACCGACATATCCACCTAGAAATAATCAACTACCATTTGGGCAGACATTACCATCCGGAATTTATCAACAACCATTTGGACCGACATATCCACCTAGAAATAATCAACTACCATTTGGGCAGACATTACCATCCGGAATTTATCAACAACCATTTGGACCGACATATCCACCTAGAAATAATCAACTACCATTTGGGCAGACATTACCATCCGGAATTTATCAACAACCATTTGGACCGACATATCCACCTAGAAATAATCAACTACCAATTGGACAAACAATCCCACCTAGAAATAATCAACTACAATTTGGGCAGACATTACCATCTGGAACTTATCAACAACCAATTGGACCGATATTACCACCTAGAAATAGTCAAATACCAATTGGACAGCCAATGCCACCTAGAAATAATCAACTACAATTTGGGCAGACATTACCATCTGGAACTTATCAACAACCAATTGGACCGACATTACCACCTAGAAATAGTCAAATACCAATTGGACAGACGATTCCACCTAGAAATAATCAACTACAATTTGGGCAGACATTAAATTCTGGAAATAATCCACTATCGTTTCAACAGACATTACCACCACAAAATACTCAACAACCATTTGGACAGACAATAGCGACTGGAAATAATCAACTACCATTTAATCCGTCATTACCATCTGGAAATATACAACAACCATTTAGACAGACATTACCACTTGGAAGTACACAACAACCATTTGGACAGACATTTCCACCACAAAATTATCAACAACCATTTGGACAGACATTACCACCAGAAAATAATCAACAACCATTTGGACATACATTGCCATCTGGAAATAATCAACTACCATTTGATCCGTTATTACCAACTGGAAATACACAACAACCATTTGGACAGACATTACCGCCAGAAATTTATCAACAACCATTTGGACAGACATTACCGGCAGAAAATTATCAACAACCATTTGGACAGACATTACCGCCAGAAAATTATCAACAACCATTTGGACAGACATTATCACCAGAAAATAATCAACAACCATTTGATCCGTCATTACCAACTGGAAATACACAACAACCATTTGGACAGACATTACTGCCAGAAAATTATCAACAACCATTTGGACAGACATTACCGCCAGAAAATTATCAACAACCATTTGGACAGACATTACCGCCAGAAAATTATCATCAACCATTTGGACAGACATTACCGCCAGAAAATTATCAACAACCATTTGATCCGTCATTACCTGGAAATACACAACAACCATTTGGACAGACATTACCGCCAGAAAATTATCAACAACCGCTTGATCCGTCATTACTATCTGGAAATACACAACAACCATTTGGACAGACATTGCTGCCTGGAAATAACCAACTACCATTTGATCCGTCATTACCACCTGGAAACACACAACAACCATTTGGACAGACTTTACCGACAGAAAATTATCAACAACCATTTGGACAGACATTACCGCTAGAAAATAATCAACAACCATTTGATCCGTCATTACCACCTGGAAACACACTACAACCATTTGGACAGACATTACCGCCAGAAAATTATCAACAACCATTTGGACAGACATTACCGCCAGAAAATAATCAACAACCATTTGATCCGTCATTACCTGGAAATACACAACAACCATTTGGACAGACATTACCGCCAGAAAATAATCAACAACCATTTGATCCGTCATTACCTGGAAATACACAACAACCATTTGGACAGACATTACCGCCAGCAAATAATCAACAACCATTTGATCCGACATTACCTGGAAATACACAGCAACCATTTGGACAGACATTACCGGCAGAAAATAATCAACAACCATCTGGACAGACATTGCCGCCTGGAAATAATCAACAACTATTTGATCCGTCATTACCTGGAAATACACAACAACCATTTGGACAGACATTACCGCCAGAAAATAATCAACAACCATTTGATCCGTCATTACCTGGAAATACACAACAACCATTTGGACAGACATTACCGCCAGCAAATAATCAACAACCATTTGGACAGACATTACCACCAGAAAATAATCAGCAACCATTTGGACAGACATTACCACCAGAAAATAATCAGCAACCATTTGATCCGTCATTACCTGGAAATACACAACAACCGTTTGGACAGACATTACCGCCAGCAAATAATCAACAACCATTTGGACAGACATTACCACCAGAAAATAATCAGCAACCATTTGGACAGACATTACCACCAGAAAATAATCAACAACCATCTGGACAGACATTGCCGCCTGGAAATAATCAACTACCATTTGATCCGTCATTATCACCTGGAAATAATCAACAACCATTTGGACAGCCATTGGCCCCTGGAAATAATCAGCAACCATTTGGACAGACATTATCGCCAGAAAATTATCAACAACCATTTGGACAGACATTGCCGCCTGGAAATAATCAACAACCATTCGGACAGACATTACCGCCTGGAAATAATCAACAACCATTTGGACAGACATTACCGCCAGAAAATTATCAACAACCATTTGGACAGACATTGCCGCCAGAAAATTATCAACAACCATTTGGACAGACATTACCGCCTGGAAATAATCAACAACCATTTGGACAGACATTACCGCCAGAAAATTATCAACAACCATTTGGATAGACATTATCGCCTGGAAATAATCAACAACCATTTGGACAGACATTACCGCCAGAAAATTATCAACAACCATTTGGACAGACATTACCGCCAGCAAATAATCAACAACCATTTGGACAGACATTACCACCAGAAAATAATCAGCAACCATTTGGACAGACATTACCACCAGAAAATAATCAGCAACCATTTGATCCGTCATTACCTGGAAATACACAACAACCGTTTGGACAGACATTACCGCCAGCAAATAATCAACAACCATTTGGACAGACATTACCACCAGAAAATAATCAGCAACCATTTGGACAGACATTACCACCAGAAAATAATCAACAACCATCTGGACAGACATTGCCGCCTGGAAATAATCAACTACCATTTGATCCGTCATTATCACCTGGAAATAATCAACAACCATTTGGACAGCCATTGGCCCCTGGAAATAATCAGCAACCATTTGGACAGACATTATCGCCAGAACATTATCAACAACCATTTGGACAGACATTGCCGCCTGGAAATAATCAACAACCATTCGGACAGACATTACCGCCTGGAAATAATCAACAACCATTTGGACAGACATTACCGCCAGAAAATTATCAACAACCATTTGGACAGACATTGCCGCCAGAAAATTATCAACAACCATTTGGACAGACATTACCGCCTGGAAATAATCAACAACCATTTGGACAGATATTACCGCCAGAAAATTATCAACAACCATTTGGATAGACATTATCGCCTGGAAATAATCAACAACCATTTGGACAGACATTACCGCCAGAAAATTATCAACAACCATTTGGACAGACATTACCCCCTGGAAATAATCAACAACCATTTGGACAGATATTACCGCCAGAAAATCATCAACAACCATTTGGACAGATATTACCGCCAGAAAATCATCAACAACCATTTGGGCAGACATTGCTGCTTGGAAATAATCAACAACCATTTGATCAGACTTTACCACGAGGAAATCCCTAATTACCATTAAGGCAGTCATCACACCAATTTCTTCACAACCGTTTAGTACATAACCAAGTACTCAAGCCCGGCCGTTTCATTTGGAAGTAGTTGACCTTCTCTAGTTATCCCGTTTAGTAAATTATCCTTCTACTTTTCGAACTTTAACTTAAGTGCTAATAATCTTATTTTATTAATTTTCTCATACACAGTATAATAACTAATGAAGTATTAAGTCCAAATTCATAATATATAGATTATTATTGAAAATATAACTATCAATTATTATTGTTTAAGCTAACGTTACTGGAAAAACTTGTCTTACATTAAAAAATTAATTGCTGTTTAAAATAAAATTTTATTAGAATATCTTTTAATTAACATTACTCTTCGTTCTTTTAAATATCGAAAGTGCATAAAATATCAATTATCCTTTTTGAAATTACACATACAAAAAGGTGTTTATCTACAAACCAATTTTAAAATAAATAATATGACTAAAAATTATTTATCTCCGTATAGAGATGGAGAGAATTCAAATTAAAAAAAATAATAATAATAATCTTATCCACCCAAACAAACAGCGGAATTCTGGTCTACGTTTGTTGTTAGCATGACTCTGTGTCATGTAATATATTCTCAAATTATCTGTAATTCCTGGACTGCATCTTCTTTAATGTCATTTATAGTCTAACTGACATCGGTAGCTGTGATGAATAAAGTTGAAAGCATACTCCTTAACTACAATCTTTTTGAGAAAAATCGTAGATGAAGGTCGTAGAATACTACTCGTTCTTTAACACCAATTCCCATGAACTACTCAATCATATTTATGACAATAAATCGCAATAAATATTTATTATATTAATAACAACCTTTTTTTCTTTTGCCATACATATACAATAAATAATTGAAAATAGAACGGTCAAGCTTTCAAATACAGTGTAACGTTGTTGTTTCGTTTAATACATTTTTATTTCCTTGTAGAAAGTAAAGGAAGTATTGTGACCGCGAAAAATTTCGGTTTTTTATATTGCAACGGAAATATCCATTTTGACCATTCCTGAACCCAGTTTGACTAGTTTCGGCGTGACATTTGTAGGTATGTATCTCACATAACTCAAAAACGATTAGCCGTAGGATGTTGAAATTTTGGATTAGGACTGTTGTAACATCTAGTTGTGCATACTCCCTTTTTATTGCAATCAGCTGGACCAAAAGTTTATTAAAAAAGACCAAAATCCAAAAAAATTAAAATTTGGACTATTCTTAATTGCAGTTATAAGCCCTCACTGAGGGTGTTTAACGATATACATAAATGGTGCTTATTTTCGTCGGTTCCAGATTTATAGCCAAATGAAATTTTAATTAATGAAATATTTGAATCTTACAAGGAGAAGGCCCATCGGTTCGAATCCGACTTCATATACATATATTCTCTTTTAACTTTTTTTTTAAATTTAAATGTATTGATTTATTTATTAATAATTATTAACCTCTGACTATTAAAAAAAAACTTTTACAATAATTAGTAATTTAATAATAAAAATAGAAAAAAGTATGAAAAAATCAGAAATTATTAGTGAAATAAAATTTAAGTACTTTTCATTTTAATTCATATACTTTTAGAGGTTAATAATTATTAATAAATAAAATATATTTAAATTAAAATATAATATCCATATGAAGTCGGATTCGAACCGATGTATCTATGGTTACGGATCAGACACGTTCTCAATGACACCACATAACTGTTTGAACGAGGTGAAACAAAATTAATATATAAACTAATATAAAATGCCGATACGGATACCACAAAAAAAACTATGATGAGATGTGGTGTCTACCGCAATAAAGATGTGTAACCGTCCACTCTATTAAAGAATTGGAGGACTCGCTTTAATATGAAATAAGTTTAAATGAAGTGCAGCAAAAAAAGTATAAATATGATTTAATAGGCGTACAAGGAAGTCATGCTGTGTCTACATCGATATGTTTTAAATAACATTATCGAAAACGAGGTTTCTATTGATAAGATTATGGCTTGTGTTTATATAATAACAGAATTGTTCGGATTGAACAGATAAATTGAGTTAAAATTAAAACATTAAAGGTATATAAACTGTCGGTTTCAATATATAAACATAAGTTATAAACTTATCTTTAGAAAATCTTTTTTATTAATGTTATTTACAAAATTGTATTGATCGAAATAAAAAAAATTATACTAGATCTGAAATCTTGACGGTTTTATTTTCATTTATTTATCAGTTTAAAATAAGTCAAAAATTGTAATAAATCGATTAAAATAAAATCCAAAAATTCGTATTATGAAATACAACTCGTTTAAAAATGTTCATTTCTGAGCATAAAAGAAAATAAAGGATATTAAAAAAACTTTCCTCAAATGTTAACCAAAACTAATGCAATTTAATTTTCATGGAGAGGTCAAATTATTGAAACGAAAATACTTTTAACAATAATAATTCATAATGCAAAGCTGTATAAATTGAGTAGTAAACAGCGTGACGAATAATTTATAACAATGATTAGGTAGATGGGGTGAGGTGAGAAAGGAAAATAAAATGCATCCACAAATATATATTTTTTTTAAAATTTGATGTGGACACTACGTGACTTCCTTCTACGCCTATTAAATTACATATACACAATTTTGCTGCGTTTGATTTAAACTTATTTCATTTGAAAGTGAGATACGATCTTCCAATTCTTTAATGAAATGGACAATTACACGATTGCTGAAATATTAATTTTTATTAATATCAAATATTTATACAATTATTAGTTAACAATCTTACCTGAAATATTGGGTTATGATGTAACAATCATTTTTTTCACAATTAATTTTCAATTAATATTAAATAATCAGATGTTTCACTAAATCTAATATCACATGACGTCCTTGTATACCTATTGAATTACATATATATTTTTAAAAGTAGATAAAATTTTATTTCACTAAAACTTCTGATTTTTTTTTCTTATTGCTGTTATTGATTATTATTTATTGTAATTTTTTTTATAATTAGTGGTTCATAATTATTAAGAAATCAATATAATTAAATTTTAAAAAAGAAGTCGGATTCGAACCGATGTGCCTTCCCCTTGTAAGATCAAAATATTTCATTAATTAAAAATTTATTTAGCTATAACTCTGGAACCAATGAAAATAAGTATCATTTATGAATATCATTGAAAAGCTTTCAATGAGGGCTTATTACTGCAATTAGGGGAAAGTGTTTTGGATTTTGGGCTTTTTTTGACACTTTTTCAGTCGATTGCAATAAAAAGGGGAATGCACAACTAGATGTTACAACAGTCCTAAATCCAAAATTTCAACATCCTACGGCTAATCGTTTTTGAGTTACGTGAGATCATACGTACTTACATACAGACATCAAGCCGAAACTAGTCAAAATGAATATTTCGTTGAAATCTGAAAACCGAAATTTTTCGCGATCGCAATACTTCGTACAAGGAACTAAAAATTACCGTTTTTAAGAAATTATTATTTGAATAAAAAAAAAAGTATAACAAAAAAAAATAGATAACTTATTTTCTGCTTAATTCCAATCATTTCCATGTTGAATAAATAATACAAAATTATTAAAATGTATGCTTTGACATATACACATACAGACACACACACATACAGTATATACGTATATATTGTATTGCAATATATTTTCAATATTTATATATATTGCAAATTTTTTAGACAGGAGCGGATTTTAGCTAGTATTATTCCCGAGCTGTGGTTCGACTTACACGATAGCCGAGGCAAAGCTCTTATCTTCAGAGCAAAATTCTACTCTTTGATCTTCCTAATTTCTTTATGACACCTAGAACAATGAAAAACTTTCGTAGCACATATTAAGATATTGAGGTTTAATAATTTAAATAAAATCTAATGTAACATAAAGTCTATTCAATTTCAAGAATACTGAAGATATAAGATATAAAATCATGTATAGAAATGGTGTATATATTGATTGGAAAAAAAAACAGTCAAATAAATCTTAATCTCTATGTTTCTCTCCCCGATATCTAAATTTTAAAACCTAAAAAACATTACGAATTTGTATATTTAACTGCATTTTTGGCAGCTGTAGTGAATCTAATAAAAAAAATAATAACTTGAACTTTGAAAATCAGTACATAGGAGGTAATCATTAAGAGTTGTTATAGGAGCCTAATAACATTGCCATCAGGCAGGATTAGTATTGTTTGACTTAGAATTTGATTGCTGACAGGTTTGATTGTTTGACATTAGGATTGTTTTTACTCAATTTTTATTGAGTAAAATAACATTGACTCAAATTTGATTATTCAAAACTATTTCTGGCTAAAGTTTAAGATATTTTTGAAAAAATCAAAATTGAGATAAAAATATATTAAAAAATGGCCAGCCAGTTGCAATGAGAAGTTAGAGTTTATAATTCGCCAGAATACTACTTCCATTACAGGCTATGTAGATCTTGAGGAAAGATCTAGGAAAGAGAAGATATTTAATTGAATTAGAAACACAAAAACAAGTTTTAAATCTGTTAAAAATGAAAAAATACTACTGCCAAAATACCTAAAAAAAAAATAGGATGTCTTCTGGACACGGTTTTTCAAATTCGCATTTGATTTTCAAATGAGTGCATCCTAAGCGCGTTAGGCATGCAGGTTACAATCATTGCTCTTTAATATAGTTATTACTAATATAGGATAACTAAAGAGCGGGTAACAATTTTGTATGCAGTATAATTTTTGTTCGTATCCTAGTAAAGGCAGTTAGTTATCTTTATTCGAATTTGAATACTAGATCTTGGATACCGATGTTCTCTAGTGACTTTTTTTTCTTTTTTTTTCTTCCCTACATCCCTGCCGGACATCCAGTTAAGTATACTCGACCCAGGGACGTGTCTTTAAAACTCTAAGGCGGTCTCCCCACCCACCGGTTTTACACCGGCACGGCAGGTCGACCACCCCGGTACAGGATCTTTTATTTTTATTTTATTGCCTGCCTCTAATCCCTGCCAGGGGAAATGTAGCCCGGCTATGCCGTTCCACCCCCCCCCCCCCGACAGGAACCGGGTCTCGGTCTTTATGCCTTCTGCCTCAAACCGGCAGAGCCAGCACCAAGGGCACTAGACCCCCAGAAGCTAACCCCACCGGCCGGGTCTGGGTCTTTTTGTTTTACTCATCACGGAAGACTCCCCAGGAGTCCCCGCCGCCTCATTGAAACCCGCATACCGAAGGCATACGAGCCCCTCGGCGACGAGGTTATCCGTCCTTCCCTATCAACGATATGTTATCAACCCCTTGTTCTCGATTCCTCTTCCTTAATCCTTAAGATCTCACCGGCAAACCTTGAAAATTGTTCCCGGTTTTCTTTGGCCAAAAGCAATCACTCAACAAGATTTTCCGCTAGCAGGTTGTGAACTGTCATAAAGTAACAGTTTGGTTCCCATTTTTGACATTGAAACAACGTGTGTACCGCGTCATCAACTGCATCGCAGTATTGACATTGTGGAGCCTCCCTTTTGCCTATTCCCTTCAAATAGTAGCCGAAGCAGCCATGCCCCGACATAAGCTGTGTCATATAGAAATTCATTTCCCCGTGTTATCGATCTAACCATGCATCTAAATTATGAATTAATCTCTTAGTCCAGGCAGCTACAGGTGACTCAGCCCATATATCCTTCCAGAGGCACCTGGTCAGAGCTTCTGCATCGGCCCTATTTCGTCCCTCAGCTCCAATTTTCTTCCATGTACTTGAAGATCAATCGGTAGGGTTGACGCCAGAACACACATTGCGTCGTACGACACCGTGCGATAGCCGGCCACAACTCCCAGCAACGCCACCCGGTGCACACTACGCATTCTTATTTTATTTCGTTGCACATTAATAGCCTCCGCCCAAACCGGTGCAGCGTAGAGCACAGATGACATCATAACAGATGTGATAAGTCTTCTTTTGGAGGACCCCGGTACTGAATGATTATCAAACAGCCTCCTTATAGCCTTAATAGCGGGCGCCACACGCTGACATACCATCTCAATGTGCCCTTTAAATTTAAGATTTTTGTCGAGTACTACGCCCAAATACTTTGTGCTGTTAACTTCTATTATACCCTCTCCACGGATCATGGCTTCACACCTCGAAGCCTTCTTCTACTCGTGAAGAGGATACATTGACTTTTAGCCTGTGACACTTCCATCTCATCTTCTCTCAGCCACTGATCAATCAAACGTAGAGATATATTGGCCTTATCCTCGACAGTATCTATTTCTTTGTCTTCGACTAAAATGGCAATGTCGTCTGCGTAAGCCACAATTGTGACACCTTCAGGATAGTTCAGTCCAAAAACCCCGTTGTAGAATATATTCCACAACAGGGGCCCCAAAACCGATCCCTGTGGGACACCACCGAATATCTGGAACCTCCCCGTTCCCTACAATCAGTTGACTTCCGTCCATCTGTCACTTAAGTAGTAGTGCACCTGGTTTACTAGTTGGTCACTGATGTTCATTGTTCGCACTGCATCCAAAATTGCAGTCCACGGTACAGAGCCGAATGCATTCTTAATGTCCAGCTGGATCATCACAGGTATTCTTCGCGTCCTCCAAGTACCCTGTCGCACAGCAGTCGCCCAGTTAACCACCCTGTTGATGCATCAATTGTGGAACGGCCCTTTCTGAAGCCAAACTGCCCTTCATGTAGACTTCCACTGTTATTGAGTTCCTCCAGGAGTCTATTAGCCACAAGTCTCTCCGCTACCTTGCCAATATTGTTGATGAGGCTTATGGGGCGGTATTCATTTATGCCAGAGCCAGTTCCCGGCTTAGGTAGAAAAACTATCCTGGACTCCTTCCAGCACCGGGGGGAAAGTGCGGTGTTGCAGATATTATGATACTGATATTATGAGTTATGGTCATAATATCAGTTATAAATAAAGTGTAGAAAGGTCATATTTCTAAATCGGTTTGGCCATTGATCTGCTACAGTGAAACAAACATATGGTACTTACATACATACGTACACCCTAGATACATTACACTCCTTTTTAGGGAGTCGAATAAAAAACGTCGTTGCCATATAATCTTCAGTTTAATGATAACAATGTTAATAATATTAAATTAAAAACATTAATACCATTATGAATGTTTGATTTAACCAGCATTAAATCGAAGATAAATGTAGCTCAAAGGGCTGAATGGGAAAGAAGAAGATAAGGTATAGTCTAATAATATTAACGGCAAGAAGTAATTTACTGAGAGAAAACCGATTTAAATATTGATAATTCAGCATTTAAAGGATTGTAAAGTTCAACGTTAGTTGTTGGAATCGAATGAATTTATCTCTTATAATAAATAAATCGTTATTAAAATTGTAATGGAATTGTTGAAATAGTAACTAGATGTAAGCGACTTAAATCGGTTTTCCATTATCCTTAATGACATAAACTCTACGTTTTCCTATTACCTTTCTAGCTAAACCTTTATATGTGTATAATATAAAAATGTTTTCATATCTAGCTAAGGTAAAATGATGATGTATAAGGAAAACGGGTTGATAGAAAAAAAATAAAAACTATACAAAGATCGGTAAGGAAAAGAGGAAAGCGATACTGATAAGGGAGTGCTTCAAAATTAATTCAAAAAGAAGGTGCCATATCTAAACAAATTTGTTTTTCACAAAGGATAATAAAGAACAATACAATAAAAAGTCCAAGTTTCTTTAAAATAAACCCTTGCTCTGTATTGTGACATATGTAGTTATTTGAATAAGCAATTTCAGAAATTACTGTTTTGGGACATCCAAGTAATACGAATTGTAAATACTCGTATCACTGTGGCTGGCTGTAATGTTTTAATGACTCTACATACGATAACAGCTTTAAAATTGCCATTACAAAAACAACGGTTAATTAGAGCTAATTTTTTCACAATGTTTGCCGGTGATATAATCTACTGATTTACAATAAAATAATTTGAAATTATATTCGCAGTACAGTAAGAAAGTATGATAACATTATGGTGAATATTATCAACCGAAACAAGGAAATCTTTATCATTTATCTTCAGTTTTAATATCTTTTTTAAATTTATTAATTGAAGATATATATATTTGGGTATTTATTTACATACATTTTATATATACTTTTCCTGTAGTATACTTATAAGAATTGTTTAAAAAATAGGAAATGGTTCATCTAGATTAAAGTTTTATATAAAATTTTTGTAAACTTTTTTTGAGCTTAATCTTGTTCTTCCAGTTCATTTTTTTATTATTATTTATCATTTTATTATTTGTATTAAATTATTTTTGGATTTTGGTTGAAATTTACAGTCTTTTCTTTGACAAAAAAGATTAATTCAATATTTTTTCTTATCGTTCAGATGCATTGTATAATTTTTATTTTTTATTTTTAGTTCAATTTTTCGAAATAATTATATCTTATCATCATCTGAATAGAATAATACTTTTAAAAAAACGTCTTGAGGCTTGAGTTGCCCTTTTTACTGAAAATCTCCAAATAATTGTATATATAAAACATATTTGTTTATATAGATATGTATTACCCATTTGGGTAATTGTGAGGCTGAACGCCCTCAACCGTAATCTTTTTCAAATTGTAGTATGTTATATAATTAATAAAAATACAAGTTTCAAAAGTCGGAAGAGTGAAATTACCTCATTATTCTTCATCAGAATCTGTAATGGCATCGGCGTTGTTAACCCCTACTGAAATCCAGTTGTTTGCGTATATAAAAATAAACTCACCTGTACGTATAACTTAATAAGTTTTATTTTTAAGATTAAACAGATAATGTTAGCGAGCGAAGCGAGCGTAGGTTATGTTTGATTAGATTATATTGATTCCGTGTAATGACATTTCGCGCACTATATCAATATAACCTAACCAAACATAAACTACGCTCGCTAATTTCGTCTAATTAACGATAAATATACAAATATTTATCGTCAATATACAAATATATATATATATATATATGTGCTAGTAGTATGCATTGTATACTGACTATATGGTGAAATTGCCCAAAACAGCTGATTATAACGTTACAGCCATCACAGATTCTGAGGAAGAATACTAAGGTAATTTCAGTCTTCCGACTTTTGAAATTTGTATTTTTATTAATTAACATATTTTTCAACATACTTCAATTTTAAAAGGATTAAGTTTGAGGACGTTCAGACTCACAATTGCCAACATTTGTTTATGTGTGCGTGCGCACGGTCACATGTGTGTGCACACGATGTTCATAAAATATGGTAAGCTTAAGTAATTTACATTTTTGATCGTAGAACAACTTAAAACGATCAATTATTTGGGTATTTTTTTTTGTATGATCAATTATTTTTGTTATCATTTGGAACAACGATCGATTTTTTGGTATCCCCACATCCCATGGATCCAGGGGCCCTATAGAACTCAAATATTTTAAGTGGAAATGGTATGGATGTGAGAAATCATTTTAAAGGGCATTGAAAATGAAAAATTTTACATAAAAAATTTCAGACAGCGACAACTGTAACCACAATTATGGTTATTTCTACTGTTAGTTTCAAAAGTATTCTACATCAGCTACTAAATAACTGCTTACATGAAACAATAAATAAATCAAATTTAACAAATACTTTTACCTCTAAACGTTCTATTTTTTGGTAAGAAATGACTTGGAATGTATTGTAGTCCGGTTTTGAAATAACCTATGAATGTTATTAAATGATGTCATTTTGGTTCGAGTTGTAAAAGTCCAATCCATTTTAAGTCAAAATTGTTGTTTTTCACTCCCCTATAAATTTTATGTGACAATCCTACTTTTTCCATAAAAAAAAGGTTTGAATTTGATGGGTACCCCCTGGATATCTGGAGTGTGGTCATCTCATATCAAAAAAAAAAAAAAAAAAAAAAAACATTTTCAAAATAAGACCACATTTATTAAATTTCATTTTTCTCTGATCAACTATTGAAAAATTTTCCTACTTTATGAACACTACACGTATATAATAATTATTATTTTAGAAATACTTAAAAGTTTTACTGTCCAAAAATACGAAATATATTTGTAGACTCAAAAATTTTTTTAAAAAAATAGAATAAAAATAACATTTAATATTATGAACAATTTTAAACGGGCGGGTACCTAGAGTAGATTTATTGTGCATCCAATGCTGCCTAGAGAATGTATGAGCGGGGCAATAAGCTGCACAGCGCACACACCATCATCCAGTAAAGTAGATTTACAACTACTAACTATTGTTATCCATTTAACATAGTAGGCACATATCGTGTCCACGCATATTAAGAAAAATTAATTAAGTACTCGGTAGAAATATTTAAATAATATTATCATTATTTCATCTAATATTTTTATCGAATTAAATGTACATTTAACGAAAATACAAATAATTTCACCGAATCATAAATAAAATGTTAATTGAATATTCGATACTTATCCTCTTTTTCGAAAAAGAAAAGTTAAATTACAAATTTTCTTATTTAAATTATATAACAATTACATCGATTTACTTATAAATATTAATCAAAACTAAGCATTATTTTATTAATTAATATTGACAGTAACATTTACATTTTTAATTCAAATATGTAATTGAATAAGTTTTGATTATAAATCAGTTTTATAAAACAGTTGTCTTAAATTTAGAGTATAATAAGTTGTTAATATAAAGCTTTATAACAAATAATAAAATAAACCTTTTTATTTTACAGTTTAGTTACGATGAAAATCGTATGGAATGTAATAATATTAATTGTTTCTACATACTGGATGGTAAGTTATAAAAAAAATATTTTTTCAGTTTATCTATTTTTTTTTATTAAGTGACATTTAAATATATTTGTTTACTGTTAACTAATGATGATTGAAATAGCTAAAATTAGTGACTGAACCTTAGATTATTTCTATAATTACATCCTAAGGAATAACCATTATAAATACACCCACCCACACACACACACACACACACACACACACACACATATATATATATATATATATATATATAGTGTGTGGGTGGTGATAAAACTGATTTAATAAATTATTTGCAATACCACACCATTAACAAAAATAGTCAAAACCCTTTCTCGTAAACTCACAAACTTGAAAAAATACATTTAAGTTAAAAATGGTTAATCAGAGTAATAACCACATCTCTTTGTGTATTATTATTATGGTGTCCGTGGTTGCTTATGCTGATGATGATTTGGCGTTGTTGGTAGCCGGAACGGCTGGCGTATTCAACAGTGCGACGGCTGAGCTCTTGCTTCAGGCCAGCGGCTTGGAGCTGGCGCCCAGGAAGACAAAATTGCTTGCAGAGGTGGGTCGCCGCAGAATCAGGGACATCACCGTTCTGGTTGATGGCTTCGGAGTGGTTATGTGAAACACATGTCGCTCTTGCGTGTCTGGTTTGAACGGAGCCGGCCTGTTCAACAAGCGTATTGCGGAGGTATCTAGCAAATAGAGAGGGCCGTTAACACTTTAGGCCGGTTAATAAGGCCAAGATGGTGGCAACGGGTGGCCCAATGGAGGTTACTTCTTTCGGCTGCGACATCAATACTTTTATATGCTGTCCCGGCATGGTTCGAAGTGTTGAACAGGAAGAGGAATAAATTATTAATACGGAATAGAGGAATAATTATTAATTATTTAATAATAAGAAATTATTATTAAATTATTATTACGGGCCAACCCGCCCGTAAGGCGGTTGGCCTCGCTCCAGCGGCGGGCAGAGTTGAAGATTGCGGTTGCTTATATAACTGTGTCTACAGCGGTAGCAGGGGTGGTAGCGGGTGTCCCGCCGATCCGCCTTCAGGCCCTGCCGTTAAAGAGAATATATGAGGGAATGCAGAAGGCTGACTCTGCATCCCTTCTCGTTCATGAGTGACAAGAGAGCTGGGATGCGTCATATACAGGTGCATGGACTCGGCGACTAATTCCTCGTCTAGAACCGTGGCTGGGGAAGAGGCATCAGGACGTCGGTTACTACGTCTCCCAGCTTCTCTTTGGCCACGGAGGATTTGTGGCGTATCTTCACAGGTTTGGGAGGCGTGCGTTCCAAAATTGTATCTACTACGACCTCTTACATTTTACTGCTGCCTTAGATGGGAGGAGTTGAAGGAGAGGTCTCACTTGGGGTGGATCACACCGGATACTACAGTTGGCTATATATTGCGGGGCGTGGGCGAGTTCACTGTTTTAGGATGCTTTTTTTTAACAATTATTGTACTTTCCAATTAAATCTAACAGGTTAAAATCAAAACAGGAGGTATGTTTTTACCGAATTCACTTTTTACCTATAACAACACCTGTGAAATAAATATAATATATATATTTCAAGGTAATATATGTATATTTATTTATTTATATATTTTATAAATGTGAAATCATATTGTTGATAACAAGATGTAATTTTTATACAAACAATATTTGTACTAATTAAACTAGAAAAGCTTTATCTATTGGCTATACAATAGATCAATTGAAAAGGAAGTTAAATTACCGATAATTAATAACTGAAATATTATTTACAGAGAATATTTCATTGATGAAATAACAAGAAATTTCTATAAATGTATTAAAAAATATATAAAATAAAATATTATTTACTTATATAAACGAATTGATGTTTTTTTTCCAGGAGACTGCTGGTTTTGTAACGCCAACAATAAAATCAAAATTTTCTGTAAAGGAAGACTCATCAGGGGTCAGTGTAATATAATAAAGTACATGGGATGGCTGAAATGTAATCGCTAATTACTCGCAAATGAAAAGAGAGCCAAGTGAAACAAATATAGCAAAAGAGTAAATTTTATTTTTCTATAAAAACTCGAAATTTTTTTTCTCACATAGATCATTTACAGCTACACGAAGGTATAACATATTCCGTCAATGAAGAATGTTGGCTGTCTTTCCTTGATCAACAATTTCATTGTGCTTCAGCTCATCAGTCGTGGTAAAATGAATACCCTTAATAAGTAAATTTAATTGCGGGAAGAAGTGAAAAATTCAGGGTGTCAAATTTCCTCAGTACGGAGGATGTGAAATAGGTTCAAATTTTCAACTTCGGCGGTTGAAAGCGATATGAGTGGCAAAGTATTGTAGTGTACCAGAATTATCAACTACGTGGATTGTCAAACTCAAAAGACATGTATTCTAAAGTTTTTTAACATCAAAATCTTTTCCACAGAATTTACAGTCGACCAAGCTTTCAGGTATTCAGTCCATGTACACATGTTTGGAATTTCAAACCACTTTCAAGAGAATATTTTTGCAGAGATTTGTCTTTTGTATTTTTTGTATTATGGTGAACAAAAATGCTGGTTTTCCGTGCTTAGCCTTTTTTCTTCTGGGTCTTAATGATTCATCAAGCTTCGTTTCCCGTTATAACATTGAAAAGAATGGCATCTTCCCCATCACGATAACGTTTCAAAAATTTATAGCAATATTCCTTTCCTTTTCATTTTTTTTCTGTGAGTTTGCTTGGCAACATCCTTGAACAAACTTTATGCTAGTCGGGTTGGGCAATAATGTGCCCTGCTCGTTCTTCTGGGTGGTGGTATGTTGTTGTTTGTTGTAACGGCCATTTCGATTTCGAATCAATTCATCTACCTTCTTTTGATGCTATTCATCAATCGTAGAAACCGGTCTATCATCCCAAGGTTCCTCCTCAATATTAACTTATTAGCTGCTTCTGATGCGTAAAATTTTATTTCTCATCTGCTTACAGCTCTTTGCTCAAGTTTAATCGAAATAAACAGATTTTAGTCGACAATGAATGTCACTAACGTTCACCGTATTACATGTTAAAAATTTACTAATTGTTTTAGACACGTTGACAGCAAGTGTTCGTGACTGAAAAAAAAACGAGAGATCGTGGGTCAATGAGTTTTATACTAGGAGAGTGGAACAATAAGATTGCAGGCAGCACCTGTCGCTTTGTGAAATTTTGTTCTCTCGTCGGTGTACAATACATTTCAGCCAGCCTTCATACTTATTACAAATCAATTTTATAAAATTAAATTAAACTGTTAAATATAATTTCGATCTCTGCGGTAGAGCGGTAGGATTATCGTTTTCATCTGGAGGTTTTGAGTTCGAGTTTTGGTCAGTAAGGTGTTTCTTTCACACATCTAATACAAAAATTTAGTTCATCAAATTGACAGCTGTTATAAAGTGCCAACCAGAATGAACAAAATTTATAGAAGTTAATCGCTATAGAAGAAAATTTTCCTTCAAGATATCTCCCAAATTTATTCAATGTTTCAAAGCAAGAAATTGTATTTAAATGTTAATGTGTAACGCAGGTTTTATAGTTTGATAACTGAAACCAAAATAATTCTAATTATTATAAACATAACAATCAGGATATATTATATTTTTTATAAAATTTTTACTTTACGTAATTCTAAATAACGAATAAAACAACCATATATATACCACCGTAAAATACATATCGATATCTGGCGACATTCTCCGGTGAATGTCAACAATTACCAAACACGACGATGAATGATCGAAATATTTACTTATTCGGATATTCACCGGTATATGTCGACATTCAGCACGCACTGATGGTGAAAGTTGAATAAAAATATTTTTACAAAAAGATTGAAAAAAGGGCAAACCATCTTGACCATTTATTTGTGTCGTTATCGTTCATCCCAGTTCAGTTAACATATTCTGTATATCCTGGTTGCCTTTTTCAATTTATAAAATGTTGAAAATTTGATTAACTTATTTTTAAAAATGGGATGAATTCGATTAATCGCCTTCTTTGTAGGAGAATAACATGTAGAATTTGTGTATTTAACATTAATTAGACGAGGTTAGTGAGCAAAGCGAGCGTAGGTTATATTTGGCCTATATTTAATTAATTTTATTTTAAAATATAATTATAATTTAATTAGACGAGTTAGCGAGCGAAGCGATAGTAGGCTATTTTTGGTTTAAATTTTTAACATCTTTTTTTAAGAGCGTTTCTCGTAATTTTTTCTCCTTAAAGATGGTATTTAGTGATGTTTTTAAATTTCTACTGATCGTTTTGATCCCCACCAGAGCTTATAAGTTTGTCATCATATACCAGTGATCGTACGAACGTTTAATAATATAAGCAAATATTTCGGTCTTTCACTGACGTTTTGGTATTTGCCAACATTCTCTAATTTCGGTCTTTTACGGTAACATATACATCGTATAAGACATTAATATTTAAAACAATTAAACATACTGAACTCTAATTAAATTCATTAATTAGTAAAAAGTAATAACCATACAAGAATTTTTTTCTAACAAATTTAATATATAATCGCTATATGAATAAAATTCTTTCCCCACCGATGATAAGAGCGAAACTTTTACATTGAAATACGTAGTAACACACATTGGATATTTTTGTAGGTCATACGGTCACCATCAAAGATAGTGTTATACAAGTCATAATGTTATACGGAGTTAGTGTTGTACTAGTTCCATGATTCTGAAGGTCATACAATATTCCTGGAATATTTATATTCCAGGCCATTTATCTCGAAAACTATGGGAACGAGCATAAAAATGACTTTGCACTATCGTATAACACTATCTCTGATGGTTATAACGGGGTCAAATTTAAGGTCAATATGAGATGTCCCGCTCCAATCAAAGTATCTTTTGTTTTTTGTCATTTTTTTGTATTGTGGTATTTTACGATAAAATCACCTGTGTTGATTAAAATGAAATACTCTGTATAAGTAAAATATTTGGAATGAATTACAATAAGCTTACTGTTAGATTCGAATTTGTTATTGTTGGTAGCCTTAATATGGTGAGGAAATAAGAAAAAGTCACATTCTTGTTAATTTTAATTATTACGTATCAATGCATATAAGAAATCAAGGATTAAGTATATTATGGATAATTTTAAAGATGCCTGCAGAAAACAGCTTCCTTAGATATAACAAACATTGTTAATTAATTCGGTATTTTACATTTTTAAACATTTTTTATTTAAAAAAAAAACGTTGAATTATTTATTATGTAAGCACTGGTTTTCAAAATAACCGTAATATTTAACAAATAATAATAAATTCAATTGAAAATTATTAATTTAAAAATTATTACAAAATGAATTTTTTTATTCGCTATAAAATTCTTTTCCGTTCAGAATATCACGTGAAAGAAAATAGAAATCGGTTGAACATTTTAAAGCCTTGTACTACTTCTTAGGAAGGAAGTCTCATTTCTCATTATTTAACAAATAATTATTGTATAAAATACTCCTGAAGCCGGTATGGACCTATGGTATCCAGCTTTGAGGAGTGACATGCAAAAGCAACGTTCAAATTATCCAGCGGTTTCAGAATAAATTATCAACAGAGGAACCATGGTTTGTAAGGAACAGGGGGTTGCCATACGTTCAAGAGGAAGTTTAACTATTCAGTTTGAAATATAAATTACGGTTTAACAACTATGAAAACTATCTGCCAGTGAACTTATTAGATAATAGTGAAGATATTAGACGCTTGAAACGACACCATACTTGACTTGGTTGTAGGGATAATGTATGATGTCTAGAATAGGAATTCTGCACTCAAGTATTGTTGTCCTTCTTTTCATCGTTCAATTTAATTTTCTTTTTTGTGAGATTTGGAAATCGACTGCTTTGATCATCTTTCCCTCTCAGAATGGAAATATGTATCGTATGAAAAATGAAATGCCTGATCGGGATTCGAACCCTGGACTTCTGGATGAAAGGCTGACACGTTACCACTCCGCCACGGATATGTTATTTCATATTGTTATATTTTTGTTATATTCTTTACAGTGTATTACTTTTACTTTTTTCTCTGTTTATTGAATTTCATACAAGTAACGTATACGATTGCTAATATAGATTCTTTTTGAGGGATTTCATGGTACGAAACGTTCTCTTTCATGTCACTGATTTCTGATCTAATTTACATTTTTTTCTTTAGTTTTATATACACCCCTCCGGAGTCGGACCCGCAATTAAGCATATCACAGCTCCGGGGGGTGTCACCAACTCAACTTAACCAAGACCCACCCGGGTCTTGGTCGTAACAGTTGCCTGCCTCTAACCGGGTCCCCCGAGGGAGCCCCAGCCAGTTCTCGGTCTTAACAGCTCGGGGGCGACGGAGTCCTTGTGTCTCATCATCGTCGCCCATCCCGGCAAGCCAAGACGATTGAGTACTCAACAGGAAGCTGTCCATCACCCCCTCGCTACCTCGTCGTCCCTTCCTTTGTGCTGCAGTATCTTTGTTATATATTCTGACACAGCTCTGAATTTGTTGGCTCCAGGAAGCATGTTCGGTACAATCGGGTCTACATCGAGGGATCCAGTTATTTGTTCACAGATGACTCTTTCAACCATCTACCGTCAACACCTGAACACAACACGTTCAGGGGAGTCAGTCTCCGCAATATAGGCACTCGAAATTGAGAATCCTCCTCCTCCCGAAAAGATATGACCGGAAAACCTCGTACTCCGATAAGAACTGGGTTAGTCAGAAATTGAGTTGGCCAAATTTGCGGTCGATCCATGGTGCAACCTGTTTGATTAAGCGGTGGGAAACGCCTCGTTGATGATTGATCCCAACTCCTCTGTCACTTTCGTAACATGCCCGCCCGAGCAGTTACTTTGTCTCCTCCCCTAATGATATTACACTGCATCACCGCCAACTGTCGGAGAGGGGGAACTCCAGCAATTACTAGGACAGTCTCTGCTGAGACTGAGAAGTAAGCAGACTCGATCCTGAGGGCAATTCTCTTTTGGATCCCTTCGATGATGCGCCTGTTCGAGTCCTTCTTCAGCGCAGTTTCCCAGACCGTGATCCCATAGAGGAGTACAGAGTCTATGACATAAGCATATACCCTCCTGCGAGATGACCTTGGATCAAACAAGTCTAATTTACTTACAATTATTTATACGTACGTATATAAAACTGATTGTAAATATAACTTTGAAGCAAGAAATTTACAAAATTCTGGGATAATCTTAAATTTAACTTTATATAAGCCGATTTCATATAATAGAGAAATGTGAAAATCCATTTTTGTTGTTTTTCACATATGTGATTCACACCAAACTGAAATTAAATGCCAAATACCTATGATAATCACTTTTTAGTGTAATCCTGTAATTACTTTTCCCGATTTAATCATTCTAAACAAGAATAAGTAAATAATTTACTTCATAAAAAAATGTTATTTGATATTAGAATTTTTAATTCGATATTATTTGAAAGAATTTTTTTCTAATTCCTTCAAAAATATATTAATTAAATAAAAATAATACGATTTTATTTTATTTTCAGGGTGTTAAGTATAAAATGAAGTCAACTATTAAACAAACTATGTATGATCCTACTGCTGGATCAGATACCGGGATAACTCCACCAACACCTCCTTTTACGGTAATTACTCGTTAATAAAATATTATTTTATATAAACCATCAAAAAGCATGCAATATACAGTGATTTTTAAGTATTAACCTGATATTATGTACACTCAGTTAAAGGAAAGCATACCATTCTACAAGAAGAATTCAAGATTCTTCTCATCTACAACTTAGCAGTGCGTTGTCTTTAAGTAATATCTTAAGTTTATAATTTTTTGTATCATATTTGTTGATATATGTGTAGATTCGTCAATTATACGCTTTTCAAGTAATCATTACTGTTTGCTTTGTTACACGACTGCCCAAAACAGAGTGTAATGTATTTAGGATGTTTGTATCTTTGTTTGTTCCCCGTAGCAGCTCAACGGCTGAATTGATTTAGATGTATGACCCCGCGTTGGAATCCTTAAGTTTCCAGGACTGTTAAATAAATTTTTTTTAAAAATTGAAAAAAATATACTATATATAAAATACTATACACAAAATTGTCACCTGCACGATCCTTTATTTTCCTACATTAATAAATTATCCTATATTAAAGAGCAATATTTTTCATCAATGTTTTTTTGTTTTGTCATGTTTTTATTTTTAATTTTTTTAAATCCGGTGGTCCCGGATGTTAAAAACATAAATAAAAAACCACCCTCAGCCTACTGAAACCATAAGTAACTTTTGTTTATACTAAGTGTTTTTCAAACGTTTTTTCGGCATCTAGTAAAATTCTATTGGCTTACAAGTTGCAATAGCCATCTCCTCTCCTGTTAGATTTCACTTAAGATAAAAGGCCCTAATTTTGTTTTAAAAGAAAAAGTACCAATTTTGTTTTTTTATTTTGAATCATGCATATTCCCATTTAATTCTTATTGGATATTAAAAATTCTTCGATTTTTCTCCATTGGTTAAAAATTAAGAGTTGTTTTTTTTTTTTTTGGGGGGGGGGAGAATCCGAAAAAGATCCAATACAATTTGCACTAAAGAAAAAATTTGAACTTCTACAACGTAATTTACTAATAAACACTTAGTTTTTAGAGACAATCAGATATTTTACTTGTACGTTGAAGTAAGAAAACAAAACGAGAAGTTATTAAGTTGCGTTGTTGTAAGTATCAGCTGATTTAGTACTCTAAATGTGTAATATATTTCAAAATATTTACAAATTATTTTTCAAAATTTATTTTATTAAGTAATTTAGAACTCAAAATTTAAGTATATTTTTAAATTAAATATTGTGATAATTAAAGTAAATAAATATCAGTTAAACTAGCCATTTAATTGTGTTACTGCTGCAAATTATTGGTTATTCTGTGTTAACATGTTAATTAATTATTATTGTGAAGGCTGCTTTTATTAGAATTTAGGCTATTCAATACAACATTAACTGTTCAAAGTCTGTTATGAAGTGTAATTCTGAAGGTAATACGAAATAAAAATAAATCCTTTCGGCACACTGGAAGGCGGAGATAGATTTCACCGGTACTAAAAAGGGGATAAAACAGATTTCCACCTTAAAGTTCAGAAAAACTTCAAATTTACTCAATGCGTTGGTTGCATATGAAAAAAGTTTCACATGTTTAGCATACGACCAGCTCTATCTTCTTACAATTTTTTCCACCCGTTGGCCCTTATCCAAAGAATAGCAGGAGCTTTAAACGAATTCGATATTTTACTTAAAAGGAAAGTTATAACGATATTTTTTTTTGGTTTGGTCATCCCTTGCCGTAAGGGTTGGTCATATCAAAAATTGTTTCAGGCAAGCGTTATAGGTAATGATTAGAGGATTAACGACCACCTTAAACCGATTCGATACAGTGCCTATTACGGGAGGTATGATTTTTTTGTCTTCGAAACCCCATTTTTTGCACCCGCTGGGCCAACGGTTGGTGATATCAAAAATCTTTACTTACATGAGTTTCAGGCCCTTATCCAAAGAATAGTAGGAACTTTAATCGAATTCGATATTTTACTTAGTAAGAAAGTTATAGCGATATTTTGTTTTTTTTCAAAAAAGCCCTCCGAGATTCACCCCCGTTGTTCGATTTTACCCATTAACGAACTCGACCGAAACTTTTGGTCGTTATATTTTATGCATCAATTTGAAAATTACGGCAATTATCGTGTCCACAAGAAAGTGAAATATATACAGATGTATTTATATATATATATATGTAAATGTATATATAAACCTTTGGACTGACGGTGGTTTTAGGGTCTGGGGAATGCAAATTTCGAAGGTATGTCAAAATTTTCCGGAAATCGAATCATGGTACCCGTTACAATAAGTAGCTTTTTCATAAAATCTACCTAAAATTATTAAGGGCGTTTTAGAACTATCTACAATTTTCCATTTATGCAACTTTGATTATTTATAAAACAAAATGGAAGGAATTTATCTAGAAAGGGTTTGGGTATAGTTTTTCTTGTAAAGTATTACATTAAAATCATGAATCATATGTTCACTTTCCTATATAAAAAAAGTTTATGGCGTATCAAAGATGGCGACCATAAATTTGAAATATACCATAAAATAGTAATTTTGTAACTACGTATAATCCCACTTGTTTCTACATCCTAGTATCCCTCAGTTTTTAAATATACAACGGTTTTCATACTTTAATATAAGTTAATATATCAAGTAAAGTAGTGTATTTGTTTCTCGACAAAGAAAGAAGAAAAAAGTGAAATATTAGTTTGTTTTTATGTAATATCTTTCTTAGTTAATTTCAATTTGATCCATGTGCAGCCTTTTGAGATGCAATACAGTATTACTTTCCCACAAAACTAATGATATTTACTAAACGACCAATTCCTATGTTGAAAAAAGTATGAGGAAATTATTTTTAGGGCTGGAGATCATCTCCGCTTTTGTAGCCCTGGCAAGCTAATGTATAATAACATATTCGGTCGAATGAAGGGTCTGTTTCATTCCTGATTTTAAGCGTGACATGTAAGTATGTCACACTTAATATTTCATATATAACCTCTTATTCTCATATCAGATTACCACAATGATTTGACTATGTTATCAAGCAAGCAAAGGGTGATTAAGAAAGGAATTTATAAAAAAAAAAATATTAACAAAAGCGTTTTTATGCAGAAATGTTTAAAAATAATAATTATTGTAATAATATATCAAATTACTTATTAAGTTCTAATACAAACGTATGTTATGTTTATTTTTTTTTCAGAACAACAATTATGAAGCGAAGACGAAAATTAAACAAAGTGTTACATACTCATACCATCCACCAATTCCTAGTACAACTTCTGAAGTGTTTTCACCATATCCATATACGGTAAATACCCGCTTAGAAGCATATATTCTTTATATTGAAAGTTTATACAAAATATTAATTAAGTTAGAAAAATAAATATTATTTATTTTAGAAGGAAGTTAGTTTGTGAAAAGTTACAAAATTTGGCTTATTATTTATTATTTTAAAAATTTACTTTACTATGGCGGTGAATATAGCTAGAATAGATAAATTAAAGGGGATAGTATCGTGATATTGTCAGAAATAAGGTAAATCTTTACGTTTTTACAAATTTTTACGTTTTAAGGTCCAACTATTCGTCTAGAAAAAAAAAACATGTACATAAATGCATGTATGTTCTGTGATTACGTAATTAGTATACTTTTATATATCACACTGTTTTTGGCTTATATCTCAGGATTGACTTAACCTATTTTCTTTAAATTTGGCACAAATATTCTCATTTACGGGGGCATTGATCGTACTCATTTTTTTCAAAATTTGTTTAATATAAAATCAGCAGGCCTCCCCGTCCCGATATCAGATGGGATATCGTGAAAAAACAGTTTCGATTCTTTTCAGAAGGATGTTCAAGATTACATTATTAAAGCAAATCTTTTACCTAAAGTGCATAAATAAATAATAAAAAAAAAAAATTCTAAACCTAAACCTCCATTTCATAAAATTGAAATATATAATTTTTATATTTTCCTTTACCTTTCTTCGGTTTAAGAATTTTTCAAAAATTTCTTGAAAATTTATATTTTGTATATAAAACTATTAAGAAATATTTTTAAATTATAAAACCCGGACCTAAAATGCAAAAACGTTTTATTGAAAATTTTCCTTTTTTATTGTAGCCTTTAATGAAGGGACCTATTTATCTATACAGAAAACTTCACTTATGTAGATTTGTCAATCTTAATCTATATACGCATACTTTAGAAATGGTTTTTAAAAATTAATTCTTCACCTCTAAAAAATATATAGTTTTTGTGTTTTTTTGGTTATTGGGCTCTTATATATCTGGTGATTCAAAAACGACTTCACAACTTTAAAATAATATAAACATTTATTTAGATAAGTTACAGACGGTTGAGGTTTCGTCGGCAAAATACATCAAGGTTTTACTCACGTAGTTCATTAATACCGAATTTGGCCACCAGTGTAGTTAAAAATGGATACATTTTCTGGCGCAGAACGTGCTCGCTATGTGATTTGGTTTCACGATTTGCAGTCACCATCTTCAGTTCAACATAATTTTCGTTGAGAGTACGGTAGGGGGCTTCGTAGTAGGCGTACAATTTACTCTTGGCAGCAAACCTTCGTTGAGACAGAGTGTTCTGTTTTTCATACAAGATCACCAGGACGTCCATCCATCCATCCCTGAAGCTGTGGTGGAACGACTCAAAGAAAGCTTTGCATGTAGTCCAAAGAAACCGACTCGGCCTGCGTCACCTGAGACTGGCATTCCACAAATAGCTTTTTTGGCGCGTATTATGTAAAGTGGCTGCACTTGAAGCCGTACAATGTAACCGCGGTTCAACGCATTACAGATGACGACATAGTTGCTCGGTTGCAGTTTTGTGTGGAAATGATGGATAGAATTGCAGGCGGTGTAATTTTTACTGAGTCCTAAAAAACAAGAAGTAAAAACAAAACACCCAACAGAAAAAGAATTAAAATAATTGACTCTGACGAGGAGCGATTTTTAGATAGATCCAAACATACAATGGGTTAATTCAGGTTTTTTTTGTAATAATAAAATTTAATTTTTCATCAATTTTGAGTTAACTTTGTAACAGTTAAAAATTATCATAAATTTTGAGTTTTGTCAAGATTTTTTTCTTTAAGAAACTACATCATAAAATGATGTTTTAAAGGGAAAACATATTAGTTAAAAATTATTCAGCCGGTGAAGCTTTTTGTGGTGTGTGTAATAATCTCTCAAATCGTTTTCTTCCTTATCATGTATATATAATTTGCGTTACTGTAAAATATTTTTTATAATTAACTCTAATTACTGCATTTATAAAAAAATTAGGTTCTAAACACATATTAATTATTATTATTAACTTTATTTACAAATAATTAGTTTTTTTTTTATAAAATGTTTTTCCACATGCTACAGAAAGGTATAGTTTTTATTGTTTAGTTGGCATCAAAAGAGGGGGTAATAACAAATAATATCTTGGATAAAAAAATAATTAAAAAAAGATACGTCAAAACATTATAAAGCAACTTCATTAGCTCGTATCACAAAACAAATTATTATTTAGTTAATCAGCTGTACGAGTATAATATATATATATATATATATATATATATATATATATATATATATATATATATATATATATATATATATATATATTTGTGTGTGTGTGTGTGTAATAATTATTAACGAATTATTATATACAGTACAATAGATTATCAAGTATAATCGGAATATATCTAAACAAAAAGAAAATTATAATTAAAAAATAAAGTTACAATGATTTTAACAGGCTTTTAATTATAAATATTTATGCACAGTAATATGATTACATTTATTAATGAATAAATAAAAATAGTATAATTAGAATTTTTTCGCAAACTCTTTTTTTTCATTATTTATTTGTTTAAATTGCAAATTTCAATAAAAGGAAATAAAAAACTGTCAACAAAGCTGCGATACTTTCCTGGCATTGATTATTTATGTTTGACCTGAAAAATCGAATAAAACAGATCCCAGAACTGCATCATCCATATTTTTTTTATGATAACCGATTTAAAACAAAAAAAATTCGGTAATTAAATACACGTTTACTTTAGGTTTGAAATACAATAACTTTGTTAAATGTTTGATAAATGCGTAAATTTTATTTATTAAAACCTGTAGAGAACTTAATTATGAGAAAATTAATGAAATAAAGTTTATAAAAAACTATAAAAGTCAACATTTATTACAAAAAACAAAACTTATAAAAGACAAATGTACTGTATTTTTGTATAATAAATCTAAACATTGGAAAAATTAAAATAATTTTAATTTACTTTTTAAAAAAATACTCCCTGTGGTTTATATTCACTTACAATAAATGTTCGAAAATTAAAAAAAAAATTTACTGGTAAGTGAAATGGACGTAGAGGGCCGATAAATTGGTCACCTATATGGTTGGATCTCAGATTACTATTTATGAAGATGAATGAAATGAAAGGTATAGAAGCAAAAAGTAGACATTCTTGATGAAACCCACCGGGGTGGTCTAGTGGTGAACGCGTCTTCCCAAATCAGCCGATTTGGAAGTCGAGAGTTCCAGCGTTAAAGTCCTAGTAAAGTCAGTTATTTTTAAACGGATTTGAATACTAGATCGTGGATACCGGTGTTTTTTGACGGTCGGGTTTCAATTAACTGCACATCTCAGGAACGGTCGAACTGAGACTGTACAAGACTACACTTCATTTACATTCATACATATCATCCTCTGAACTATTATCTGAAAGGTAATTACCGGAGGCTAAACAGGAAAAAGAAAGATTTCTTGATGAACCGATCACTCGCATTCTCATTACTGCTACCTTCATCAAATTACGCGAAATATTATTAAATCGGCTACAGAAAATGTAAGGTAACAAGTTGCAAAGTGTATAGATGTCAGCGCTGGAATTTTCAATCGTTTATTGTAAATTAATAAGTTGGAAAAAGGAGAAAAGGGAAAATCGGAATACGGTGGAAAGGGGTAAAAGGGAAAGGGAGAAATAGGGGAAATTGAAAATGAGGGAAGGAAGAGAGGAAAGGGAGAAATGGAAAAGGGAAAGGGGGAAAGGGAAAAAGGTATAAAGAGAAAGGTTAAATTATTTGAAGTTCCGTAATGTTCAGTTTTTTAATGTTTTATTAAACTTTCAATTGTGTTCATCTACTCTGCATATTCTCGTACTTAAATCAAGCAATAGCGAAGCATTGCCGGGTTTGCTAATATTAAATAATTTGCAGTAAATTATCTTATGTTAATTTTAATAAACTCAAGAAATCATCTTTACACTTTATATAAGGCCATAAAAATTTCAGCGTGACCTCGTTTCACCGGACGAACTGAAATTCGAGTGAAATTTTTCTCTAGCCGTAACTCGATAACAAGGGCTTTTCGAAAATATATTTGTATGTACTTTCTTTCTTATTTCTAGCTTCAGAATCAGCTCCTACATTATTTTCCTTCTTCCTGAACCACTCTCTTTCTCTCTCTCTCATATATATATATATATATATATATATATATATATATATATATATATATATATATATATATATATAAGTATAATAGAATAAAGAATTATTTAATTAAACATTAATTTATCATTAAAAAATCGATCTGAAAGATCAATTTTTATTTCCGAATTTTTATTCAAATTTTTATTTGTGACGTCGAGCTAGCAGAAACAAAAATACAATTAGTGTATCAAGGATCTACATATTCCTTGGTTATTTTATAAAATAAATATTTTAATAAATAAACAGAACAGAACCGACACATACATTACATCCTGAATGTATTATAATGACAAATCATACCAAAATTATATATTTTAGAATTTGATTTTCAGGGTGGAGTAATCCCATCAACTCAACAACTGATGAATCCTCCAGGTTTTGGACAGACTCCCGAAATGACTGTACCATTTCCCATCTTTCCGGTAATTATACATCTAAATAATAATAATAACAATAATAAATACTTTATTTTTAATATTTCATTTTAAAATACATTAGTTACAAAAATTAATTAAAATATATGCCATACTTCACAATTTGTAATTAGCGTAAATTCTTCAGCTTAATTTAAATATTCTCAACTGGAAAGTTGGAGTACTAAGATAAAATAATACTATTAATGAAAACACGAACTCTAGTTATTAGAATAACAAATAAAGAAAGTAATCTGGATAGAATAATAAACAGAGGTAAAATATTACTAAATACAAAAATAATACCATTATTATTGCTAATATTACGCATGGTAACACAGGCTACGAATTCACCTAATTCCTGTCTGAACATGGATGTTTCCGAGACTATCTGTAAGGATGGGCAGATGTCATACAAGTCGCTGTCGTAATTGCGGCGGGCTGGATGCAGTAGAGCGCGTGGTGTTCTTTTGCTCTAGATGCGCGACTTAATACTAGTGCTCGAGCATCAGGGTGTGAAGGGGCCAACAATATAATCAAGGTGATGTCAAGCAATAGCGACAGATGGGAATATATATATATATTGTTGTGACTACCATCACAGCAATGACGGGCGAGAAGGTCAATGAGGAAAGGCGACGACAGACTAAGGAGATGCAGATCGATAGACATCGAGTTTGATGACTATCGATCGGAGTTTAATGACGGGTGATCAAGGTAAGCCAGCTTCTGGGGGTGGGCAGCGGGGCTCCTCGGAGTCATCGCTCGTCGATTGCCTCCTGGGCACGCCTTCTGGTCATCCAGATTCGGATAGTAGAGCGTCTGGGTGATAATGCAGGGGCTGTACATACCATATGGTTTAGATCCGGCCCCTTCATGATAAGAGGGGAGGGTTTTTAGCGAATGAGTGTCCTGCGGGCCTAACGGCGGCTGGCACAGCTTTTCCTCCCCCTACAGACAAAAAAAAAAATACTACCACGCAATATTTTATCTTCGTAGGAAAAATTAATTCCTTTTAATATCAATAAGATCAAATTTATTAAGGCAATTAAAATTTTTTTTTAATTTTAAGCGCAAGAAAATGTTTGATTCTCAATGTGAGCGGCGGGTGAAAACGTTTGAGAATCAATGTACTACGGATGTACTTAAGAAAGAAGTAAAGTATTTCCACTTTCCTTTTGACGTTCCTTTGCAGATGTATAGTTACACTTACAATGACTACACATTTATTTCCGGCAATTTCCTTAATTAAAGAAATTCAGTTACAGAAAAACAATAACGGCGTGTTATATATTTAAAAATTGGGCTGAAAACCTATTTCCAGTCCATCATCACGTTCTAATGGACGGATCCGGTTGATTTTATTTTATTCTGCTTGGAATAACCTACAAGTATGTCATCAAGGGTCATCGGACGACAAACATGTCTCCTCTGAGAATTCCTCGAAACTTCCTATTTATTCTTAAATTGAGAATCTTTCCAAGGGAAAGATCATCATCTGATTGCCGATGATTGATGACATATCTTTGAGTCTTTCCGAACGGAATAAAAAATAAAATATCACCCCAATCCTTTCAGTAGAACATCTGGACGGACGGAAAAGAGGTTGTATACACGCAGTTTACCTGTTGCAGCAGGTAACCTATAATGAAAGAAAAAAAACAAGGAGGTTGGTGGAGAGACATGTTGTAAATGGAATAGGGGTTTTAGGTAATGTTGTTAAATATATAACATTAATGTATAATAATAACGCTGCGGAGCAGCAGGGATCACTAGCTTGTTGATTGATATGTTTAATATATATATACTGTAAATTTAGTTAAAAGAATCATTTGTTTTATATAAATCTTATAAAATTCGATAGACATACAATGAACAAGAGACATATTTCTTTTCAGGACGGAAATATTAAGACATCGTATAAAGCAAAAATTTATCCTCCTGTTCCTGGATCGGATTATGGAATGTATTCGTCGCCTTATATGCCGGTAATTATGATTCATTAATATAGACAAGTAATTTATTCTGAAGAACTATTTTTAAGTAAAGTATAAATACATAAACTATTATAATTTTTTTTTAGAATTTAAAATTTCCTGCCCAGCGCTATAAAAGGAAAATTAGTGTGGTAAACGGTCCATTTTGGTCATATGCGATTTTCACCGGATCATTACGTTTTGAAACAAATAAACCCAAAAACCGGATGGAAATTTTCCGGATCTTCGTATGTACGTGTATCTTCGTAATCACACTAAAAATAACTTTATACCTCCACAAATACTGCACCGATCTTGAACAAACTTGGTCAGATTACTTCTATAAATGAGGCATTGATGCCATTTAATTTTCGACTTATAAGTTCGTGGGGGTGAGGCTATATAGCGAGGTCATCCTGACTATCTCGAGATTTTGCCTAATTAAACTGTTATTTATCTTAGGAACATTTATTAACAATTAAAAAATAAAAATATTTGAAAAAACCATTTTATTGCAAAATCGCACCCCCACACAAAAAAATGCTCTAAAATAGTGGCTAAATTGGTATACTGCGTCAATGGTACCCCTTATCCCACAAGGAGCGCTAGTATATTACTGATGTGCTAAATTAAGTTGTGTGTGCATGTGTGCGCGTGCTTGTGTAAGCCGCGTCACGGGATAGTCTTACAACAGTGTTGTCAATTTTTTTTTTAATTTCTATAAAATATTATTTAAATATATAAAATATTATGAATCATACCAAAAAATATTCAAAATTTGATTTTCAGGACGGAGTAATGCCGACACCTCAACAAATGATGAACCCTGCAATCTTTGGGCAAACTCCAGAAATGACTCAACCATTTCCCATGTTTCCGGTAATTATAAATATTATATTTTTATTTATACTATTATCAGAATTTTTTACGTTTTTGCTGCAATCTTTCTCCAATATACGACGGTTTGATAGCTTCTTCAGCAATATTATATCGTGTAAGGATATCATAAAGCATTAAGGTATTAAAATATTCCCCTTATATTGAAAATTCATTCTTATTTCAGGAATATTCTTTAAATGTTCCTCTGTCGATTTTAAATCATACATTCAATGACTGGAGATTTATTCTCAGCGGTTTACTAAATTAAAATTTTTGTTACAAGAAATAAATTTTATTTTCAGGAGGCCTATGGAAAATTATCTTACAAACAAACGATATACCCTCCTGATACTGGATCAGATTTTGAAATGTATTCGTCGCCTTTTATGCCGGTAATTATTAATTAGCATAGAGAAATAAATTTATACGAATAATTAATTTATTTAACCAATAATTACAGAAAATTAAACTTGTTTTTTAAATGATAGTTAGTAATCAATGTAAACTAGAAAAAAAAAAAATATATATATATATATATATATTGTAAATCTTCATATCTGAAACGAAGCTATCGATACCAAAAATGAAATTAATGTATCAAGGGTCAACATATTCCTTACACTTAAAATAAAACTTTTGATGGCTATTATAAGGAACAGAAGAAATTTTAATAAATATTTTCTCCTTTTATATATATTATAAATATGAATCATACCAAAAAATATTCATAATTTGATTTTTCAGGGCGAAGTAATACCACCACCTCAACAAATGATGAACCCTGCAATTTTTGAGCCAACTCCAGAAATGACTCAACCATTTCCCATGTTTCCGGTAATTATAAATATTATATTATTATTTATGCTGTTATCAGAATTTTTTATGTCCTTGTTGCAGCCTTTCATATACTACGTTTTGGTTGCTTCTCCGCTAACATCATATCCGGTAAAGATAAAATAAAAAATTAAGGTATTAAAATATGTGGAGGTTACTTATTTAACAAATTCAGTTACAAGAAATAAATTTTATTTTCAGGAAGCCTATGGGAAATCATCTTATAAACAAACAATATACCCTCCAGATCCTGGATCAGGTTTTGGAATGCATTCGTCGCCTTTTATGCAGGTAATTATTAAATAGCATACACAAATAAATTTATACGAATAATTATTTTTATATAATCTATAATTACAGAAAGTTAAAAATTGATTTTAAATGATAGTAAATAATCGATGAATATTACAAGGCTGTATATATAAGAACATTATCGGGCGAGCGAATTCAGCAAATACCGGCTAATAAGTGTTTATAATTATATATATATATATATATAGTTTTCGCTAATAATATATATATATATTTGGTTTTCGCTATTCACAATTTGCCGGTTAAAATATATTTAAGCACATTAATAATCACACTTCAGTAAAATAAAATTTCATAAAACAAGTTAAAAATGAGACCAATAAAAATAATTTTTAGGTAAATATCATTTCTTGTTTATATTATATTATATCACTGAAACGGACCGTAAGAACGATGAAGTTCGGAAATACATTGTAATCATCACGACCATGTAACAAAATATCGCTTGGACCTTTGTCTAAAATTTAAACAAGCGTAAACCTCTTTGGTGACGTTGCGTCCGGGGTAGCTTCGAAGTGATCAGAGAGTATTGAAGATAAATAGCTACCAATTTCAAAGAGAAACAACATTTCGCTCACGAACCGGTAGCGTTTTCTGCATCTAATCGAATACCGCATTTCTCCAGGTCATATTTGTTTACGGAACGGATCCTTCGATTTAGCATCGCAAATGGGCGAAACATCTTATCCGCTCAACTCTATTCTCGCTATCTCGCTACTGATTTTATACGCAAGCACTTTCTCCTCCATTATTTCAATCTCTTTGTTAGTTTTTCCAGCCTCTGAAAGTACTCAGAAACGCGGTCCTTTCTCGTCGGGTCCGTAGAAGATACGACTGATGCTACTCAACAGAACGGTAAAATTTACTAGTTTAGTAGCATTTGAAAATGATCTCCCGTTATATACCGCAGGTGGATGTGAATGATTTTTTTCAACTCGCCAGTTTTTTAGTCCCCACAGCAGTCGATTCCATTTTATCTTCCACGGGATTTCAATATCTTGACGTCTAATAAATTCATACACACTATTGTATACTTCAATTTTTTTACCGTACACATCAGACAAGCAACAATCTTGAACGTGAGAGGTTGATCCCTAATCCAGCAGTGATGAAAGAATCTAACTGAGATGCCAAAGCCGCGCGTTTCACGCTGACTGCAATATTAGTGAACGTAATTTGCTTCATATTTATTGAGTTGCAATTTTGTATATCTTCTCGTTACAAATGCTACTTTTCGATAATGACATAACTTTTCTCTTGTTTCGTCTATTCTAATTCCGACGTTTTTTAATTTCCTATTAAAAACACTTTTCAGATCGTTCAGACCTTCTATGCTTCAATCATTCACTCAACGTCTTGCGCTTGCATACGGAACAGTAATGCTAAAATAAATTTCTGGTATCGCATCAAACTCCTTGTCTATTCGGCTTGGGAAGATATAAATTTGTTCTGTTGATGTGGTTATACCACTGCGGAAAGACAAAAATTATCCAAGTAGACACATATATTCTTAAGAACCTCAACTTCACGACCGGCTCTTCCTTCCAACGTCTGTCAGTGATATTGATTTCCCCTACCGCTCTTTTCCTACGGATATCAAATCCGCCTAATAAACTACCGAAAAAAGCCTTATATTTCCACTTGATTGTATCTCGGATAATATTCAAACGCTGTTTTGCAAAGACACTCGTCTGAATTCATTAACAGTGTAAGTCATGCACTCTCATATATATTCTCTTTCTCGTATTCTGACGAAAGTATATTATTCGACTCGGATGAAATTTGTCCAAATACCATAGCAGCTCTGGAAAAAGAATTTCATGTTTGCCGCTACCTTCATCAAGGGAAATTAAGACTGACCGTCATCAGAACTATCTGCACCAATTTAAAATATTTTTTTTAGAGAAATACCCCCTGCCAACGGCACCTGACCTACATTCTTCCATCCTATTGGTTCGAGGTGGGAAAAGAGGAGGGTGACTTGATCTTGATGACGTTTCGTGGTTGAAGATCATGGTTATTTTTACTTCCAATGTCGATACTACTTGTAGGATTCAAACGAAGAAGGCACTCTCTTTATATAAAAGTGGTATAATTAAAACTATTTATTCCAATTTTTTACTTTGAGATATCGGAAACAAAAATAAGAGTAAAATATCACGGACTGAATTTTCCTTGAACTTAAAATGAGATTCTTTAGGTTAAATTATTTAAATATTATCTATATATAAATTTCAATGTTAATAATTTTATTAAAATAAAGCCTTGTATAGAAAAAATATTAAATGTAAAATTATCATTTTACTAAAAAGATTATATATAAAAAAAAAAAAATGTATAATTATGTAATCCGTTTTTCTGTTATAGTCAGAATACAAACCAATTTTTTACATATTTTTTACTTTTTTTATTGTATTATTATCATATAAATTATCTTCTGAGGTGTACAGTATTCATTTAAGGCTAAATGAAAGAGTAAAAATGATAGGTTTTTGTGCGTTACTGCTCGTAGATTGATTACTTATCTTTCCACTGGAGAGCGCCACTAGCAAAGATGGCGACTTTTGAACAGAAAAGCTATCCGTGTTTTGCAGTTTCCTCAAAAAAATTTATAGTTTCAGTTGAGATGTATTCGTTGCTTATAATGCCGGAAGTATTAGTTATCATACAGAAATTAATTAATATTGAAAAGTTCTACTGAAATTATATATATATATATAACGTTTCTTACATAAAAGTATTTATTTCATTAAAAATGAATGTCTCATAAATAAATGATTTGAAAAATTTATAAAAAATGATATACCATTTTCCTTTATTTGTAATTTTTAGAACCCGGAATATAGTTGGTTGTAATATACAATAAAGTTTAAAAAAATAATTTTTTACTGAATATGTGTACTGATTAATCATACCAAAAATTATATTTTTTAAAGTTTGGTTTTTAATAGGGAGTAATGCCATCAACTCAACAAATGATGGATCCTGCACTTTTTGGACAGACTCCAGGAATGATTCAATCATATCCGATGTCACCGGTAACTATACATTTGATACTATTATTGTTGGGTAAAGTTAAAAAATAAAAAAACACACAGCTAGTATTTGCCAAAAGAAATTGGACTTTAATTATGTAAAACAACTGAACTTATGTTAAAGCATAACCTTAAATTGAATGAAATTATGAACTAAACATAACTTAATTTCACATAAGAAATATCAACTGAAATCAGCATATCAGTAATAATATTATTAAAATGAGATTTACAATTATATACTTAGAAAAACAAAACATCAATAAACATAATATAACTGGAGAACTATTGCATTACTGACAAATGCTGTAATATTGAAAAATTAGCAATGAACAAATGTCATAACCTTAGAAAAATAAATTAAAGTAAATCTTGATTGGCATTGGCCTTTCCTGATTTATGAACCACAAACTTAACGTTAAATAATGTAAAAATGTAATTTTAGTTTGACGTAGAAAAAGACACAATAATATTACAGTACAAAAGAGTTAATTACAATATAATCACACTGAACTTAATTGAGCACATGAAATGGGTTGCAGCTGAAATGACAGTCTTCTGTAAGTGACCTGTCGTGACCGTACTAAAGTGAAATTGAAACTTGAACGGCATAGGTAGGATGAACGGAATGTTCCACAGATTTGAATGATAACATAAAGGTTTAACGTAATGAGTAAAGAAAAACTGAACTTGCCTGTAGCAACAAATATTTGCCAGAGATGACCTCGTAACAGCAAGTACGGAAGAATACCTATGTAGTCCTGGGCGTAGTCCGCACGGTGAATCAGGAATACAGCGGCGTGATGTGGTTTAGTGGTAGAATGCGGCGCGGAATCTCAAATGTGTTGTGATGAGTTTGAAATTCTGCTTGAGCGTGAATGTTAACACAGAGTTTTGCAGGAGAGTATTGCCATAGGCGACTGCACTGGTTAGATGTTGGAGGTACTCTGCCGAAAAGATGGCGAAAAAGGGCGGGGGTAACCAGATCCAGGTACTGGACAGGAGAGTGTGTGTGTGTATATTAGTAAGAGGACGAAAAGATAACGGGTGTATGAAAAGGTTAGTCAGAAATAACTCGATAGAATAATGGGCGCGGTCGCTAAGGATGACGGGGGGAGGGTCGAACAGAAGAACAATAATAGAGACAGGTGGACTTTACGGACCCAGCAATACGAAACCAAGTGGAATTCAAACATTCCTTGTAACAAAGCAACGGGACCTACCCTAGCTGTGAATTCGTAGAAATAACGGAAAAACTTTATGCCAGAATGGCGTAAACAATTATTATAAAATGTTATCTGAATTTTTTACTTATTTCCTTCAAATATTCTACAATTTTCTGAGTTTATATTTTTTTTTTTTTACCAATACATCTTATCGATATATCCCAAAAAGTAATAAGGTATTTAAATAACCACCTTATATCAGAAATTCATTCACGATTTCATTCATTTTCGATATCACGAGCGGCGTTCTTCTGCCGCTATTTAATCACACATTCTATGGCTGTGAATTTATTCCCAACATTTTACAAAACTAAAGAAATTCAGTCAAAAAAAAAAAACAACAAAAACGCAAGAAATGTATTTATTAATTCATATGAACAATATTGTAAAACTATTTTTAAATCATGTTTTATATAACTATTTAATATTTCAATAAAAAATAACAAACAAAAGATAAATTTTATTTCTAGGACGTCAAAGTGAAGTCATCGTATAAACAAACAATATACACTCCTGTTTCTGGATCGAGTTACGGAATGTATTCTTCACCTGATATGCCGGTAACTATTATATATCATACACAAATAGATTTATATGAAAAAATATTTTTAAATAACTAAAATAATATATACGATATTTTAATATATAAAATGTATATCGGTAGATATTTAAGTATGGAAACAGCTCTATACTGCATACGTGGGAGTTATTTGGAGACAGAAAGAAATGAAGTTCTACAGATTTAACAAATCCTGCATTATGTTGGGTTTTTAATTTTTGTCCGCTATATTGAATGAAACCTAATTTTTTTAAATAGGAAGATGCAGGACACATTAATTCGATATAAACCTTTACAATAAAAACAATGGTGAAACCCGATTTTTTATTAATGCTTTCGTTATCGAGTTATAAGCATTCAAACTGCAATGACGGAAACATCGGGTTAACAATAAAACGAAGTAAAACGCGCTGCATGAAAATTTTACTGCGTTTTATATTCACAATGAATACAATAATAAATTTTAAACAATGCTATTCGATAACAAGTAATAACTAACAATTAACAACATCACGACAAATTAAACGACTATATCAGCTGATATTATTTAGTTTAAATATTACAATATTTATTTAAAAATTTTGAATAAATTAATAATGAAATAAATTTTGAAAGCATACAATTCTACAATAAATATTCAAAATGCTTCTTCTCTATAGCTTGGCGGTGTGTTAAACTCGAGTAATATCCGTTTATAACTTGTTATATCATATCTGGTTGTACACGAATAGATTTGCCAATTATTCTTCTTTTCAATTAATCAATATCTACAGGTATTTTTGTAAACATTATGTTTTAGTACAACTTAAAAAAAGGAATCCGAAGAAGACAGGTTCTGGGGACCTGACAGGCTATTCTATGGCTCCTCTACGACCTGTTCAGCGATTTGGAACTTGTTCATTTAAAATTTGTCATGCCGTTGTATAATAATGAGGTGGTGCTCCATCTTTTTTTTTTCCTGTTAGCCTCCGGGAATTACCATTCAGATAATACTTCAGAGGATGAATGAGGATGATATGTATGAGAGTAAATGAAGTGTAGTCTTGTACATTCTCAGTTCGACTTTTCCTGAGATGTATTGTTAATTGAAACCCAACCGTCAAAGAACACCGGTATCCACGATCTAGTATTCAAATCCTAATAAAAGTACTGCTTTTACTAGGAATTGAACGCTGGAACTCTCGACTTCCGAATCAGCTGATTTGGAAGACGCGTTCACCAGTAGACCAACCCGGCGGGTTGTTGCCCCCATCTTGCTGAAACCAATCGTTATTATTTAATTCTTGTACCGGATATTAGGTAAACTCCTATCGGCTAACAAGTTGCAGTAAGCATCTTCTGTAAGGTTGTCATCTAAAATAAAAGGCTCTACAAAATAATGTACAACCATTCCCGTTCAAACGTTCAATTTCTCAGGGTGCTATGTATGCGCTTCCGACATTCATCTGGGATTATTATAGCTCCAATATCGATGGTCATTTAGCATAAAAGTTGCTTAAACAAAAAATATTATTGAATTAGAAAAATTTACGCCTATGTCTAATTTTTGTATTATAATATCACAGAAAATAATTAAAAACAATTGATTAATTAATAACCTGCTGAGGTTATTAGATAAAGATAACTTGAATGTCTGAGGAACCTATATAATTACCATTTTGATCAACATTCTTTATCGTATGGTGTGTATGTATTTACATACATATATATTTTATTTTTCACTAAAATATATATATGTAATTTTAATTATCGGGTTAGGAAATTCCTCTGACAAATGTACGGTATGACAATTATTAAAATTATATGTGTCTTTAGAAAAAAAAATATTTATATATAAATTACAATAAAAGTTGTCTGAATAAATACCGGTATTTTAAATTACGTGATATTTTTGAACTACAAAATTCTAAGCCAACATATTTTATTAATCTTTATAAGCTATAAAGGTTATTTGAAATGTCATGTTACTCGTTAGAGCAAAGTGTTATTTATTATTGTATTTAGTTACAACTTTTTATTACTTATCTATTGTAAAAACCCATTACAAAAATGGAGAGTGTTTGTCAGAAAAAATCCTTCAATTTCGATACGTAAATCATTACATTCATTTTTTTATGTCAAATGAAAATCTCTTAAATTTAGATTTTTTTTTACTTAGCTTGATAAAACAAATTTTCGGACATGCTATAAGAAAAACCGATTTGATTTTAATTATTTTATTTTTTCAGACTTCTATTCAATTACTTCTCAAAGCGACACAAATTGATGCAGGTCGTGGTGTGTTATTTGAGATGAGCATCACTAATATTAAATTCTTAATTGAAATTATTCATTTCTGTATTCCTGTCTAGCATTCCTATCGCGTCTTAGCCCACGCTATATAATTACATATGATTAATTGTGTATCGACCAATATTTTATCGTTTTAGATAAATATGACCAAAACCGGAACATAAATACAATTTTTCGTAATATCTCGACCCCGGCGCCACCTAGCGGGTCTAAACTAATTGAGAAACCTTCGCGGGCGAGCGCACAACTCAAAAACCTTTAATAAAATCTTATTATCTTCATTATACAACGGTATGCAAATTTGTTAAACACTTTTTTTATTTTTTACACTTAATTCACTAGTGCACTTTTTTACAGTCCTTTTTCTGACACAATAAAAAGTTTAAAAGTTTAGATAATTTTGCCCGCGAGATCTTCAGGTTTTTTCTTTTTGCTTAAGTACTTTTTTGCTTGCGAGATCTTCCAAATGAATTTAAAAAATGTAAAAATTTGTAATATGTATCTTATATAGATATATATAAAGAAGAAAGTCTGTTTTGCATATGTATTTGTTTTTTAAATATCGCGACACCAGCGCCTCCTAGCGGGTATAGTGTTTGCAAAAACCTTTCTTTTCACGTAACTAATATATATTCTGAATATGAGCCAAGTCGGTCCATAAATACAATTTTTGTAAATATCTCAACCTCAGCGCCATCTACGGGTCCATTTTTCTCAAGAATATTCTGACGTAACTAATACATATTCTGAATATAAGGCAAATCTAAGGCGAATACGGTAAATATTATTTTTTTAAATATCTCAAACCCAGCGCCACCTTGCGGGTCCGTTTTTTCAAAAAAATATTTATTTTCACTTACTCTAGTATATATTCTGAATATGAGCCAAATCGAATCATAAATACAATTTTTTCACATATCTCAACCCCAGCGCCATCTAGCGGATCCAAACTATTTCAGAAACCTTCGCGGGCGTGCGCACAACTCACGAAAGTTTCATTGTAACATGAATGGTATAGCAACGCATATGGGACAAACAGACATTAATTTTTATAAATATGTAGGATAAGGTTAAAAAATGTAACTTTACTTTTTCTAAAACAGATTATTTCCACTTTTTTACACAATATGATGGTCAATTTCATCATATTCCCGTACGAGATCAAAAAAATTTCTATAACAAATAAAAACAACAAAAAATATTTCAACAAAAGTGATTTACTGTAATTTTATATATGATTCACCAAACAGTTTATAGAGAATCGTTAAGATATGTTAGTAAAACAGAATAGGATTGTGGATGTAAAATATTTCAAAGAGATCACTCTACTATCTTCAAACTCCTCCGTTACATTAGATCAGATACTGGTAATCTACACTTCATGTAGTAATTCTGAAAAATCGAAATAGTTTCAGCTTGATTAGAAATCAATCCAAAAATATATTCTTCGACGGATGATGTATAGAAAGAAATCATCTGAAACAATAACGATAAATTAATTAAATTTAAATTAAAACGATTTACGTTTTTTAATTTTAATTTTCACTCGTTCATAATTTTTCTATTTTACCCCTACCTACTAGGAATAAAAACACTGAGGTCTTGATTAATAAAAATTTTAAAATACAATATACAATTAATTATTATTAAAAGGATTATCAAAAATAGAATATAAACATCGGAGATTTTTTTTGGATTCGATAATATACTTTTAAATTCTACAGAGGAGATATAAAATTTACGTCAAGAACCTGTATAAGGTCAAAAACCTCTTGCACATTCAATAACTGATTCTATATGCAGTGACTAAACCTACATTGTTAAATAATCAGTACTTTATTCAACCCGCTTAAAGAGAAAATAACTTTATTCAAGCCCTTATTTACTCTTTTACTACTTCTCCCGGTTCTATCAGATCGTGGAGACGTACCGATAAATTTGCAAGCAAGGGATTGTTTTAAAAATTAGAGAACATTATAATTTTTAAGTAAAGTTAATGATATTGATTAAAATGTTATTCTGATTTTTTTCTTATATCTACGTTTCCAGAATCCTAAAGTATTATTAAAATTAAAAAAAATAAATAAAAAATTTATTTTCAGGAAGCCTATGAGAAGGTATCGTATAAGCAAACAATATACCCGTCTATTCCTGAATCGGGTTTTTGGATGTACTCATCGCCTAATATGCCGGTAATTATTAATTAATATAAAAAATATATTTATACTTAAAAATTAAATTTTAATTTTTTTTAATAACTTTTTATTAAACTGCAATAAAAACATAATAAACAGATTATATTTTCAGGAGGCCTATGGGAAGTTATAGTATAAACAAACAGTATATCCAACTGTTCCTGGATCGGATGATCGGATTTTGGAATGTATTCAACACCATTTTTGCCGATAATTATTAATTATTACGGTGAAATCAACTTATCAATTTCTCAAACATGGTTATTGCCGATGTAAAATAAATTATTAAAAAGCACAAATCCACCTTACCACCAATTAATTTTGAATTTCTCAAGATCTTTCAGTCCTTAGACCATCGTCAGAGATTAAAATATAGTATAAAATAAAGTTAAAAAATAAAAAAATATTAAACAGTCATGGCCGATTGCTAGTTATCAGTATACCGATTGAAATTTACAGTGTAATCTGGTGGAATAAAATAAAATCAACCGGAACCATATTGTACGAATAATATTTATTTGAATTATTATCTCTTTATATCTATATTATGTAGAGCGTGTTTAAACAATTTATCATCTTTAAAATATTTTTGGTCATTAATTAAATTTTTATGAATGCTGTAAACATGATATTTTCCTAAATTAAATGTATTATAATAATTATAAGAAACGTCTAAAATTTTCATAAAAGTATTTAGGTTGTATATATGATCTGTATGTTCAGCGAAGTTAGAATTTTCCGGTTTATTGTTTTTATACTATCCATGTGTTCGTTTGCACTTATAGGGAATTTACGATAGGTCATACCAACATATATATATCGTGTTACAATCCAAACTATATACCCCTTGTTTATCAAGATTAACATCATCATTATTATATGATATCTTACTATAATTGTTATTAATATATTTGATTAATTCATTATTTATATTACCTACGGATGTTATGTTAATTGTTTTATACAACTTTTCAATTCCTAGATTAAATAGTGTGTATACATTTTTTATATATATATTTTTTCCTTTCTATCTGATGATAATTTTATATTGTTAGTTGTATTAATTTTATCGAATAATTTATTTATAGTATTAATATTATAACTATTAGCAATAGCAATATTTTTAATTAATACTATTTTTTATGAAAACTTTAAACATATCTTATAATTATTATTTTTTTTTTGTCTTCAGTCATTTGACTGGTTTGATGCAGCTCTCCAAGATTCCCTATCTAGTGCTAGTCGTTTAATTTCGGTATATCACCTACATCCCTAAAAATTTGTTTTACATATTCCAAACGTGGCCTGCCTACACAATTTTTCCCTTCTACCTGTCCTTCCAATATTAAAGCGACTATTCCAGGATGCCTTAGTATGTGGCCTATAAGTCTGTCTCTTCTTTTAACTATATTTTTCCAAATGCTTCTTTCTTCTTCTATTTGCCGCAATACCTCTTCATTTGTCACTTTATCCACCAGTCTGATTTTTAACATTCTCCTATAGCACCGCATTTCAAAAGCTTCTAATCTTTTCTTCTCAGATACTCCGATTGTCCAAGTTTCACTTCCATATAAAGCGACACTCCAAACATACACTTTCAAAAATCTTTTCCTGACATTTAAATTAATTTTTGATGTAAACAAATTATATTTCTTACTGAAGGCTCGTTTAGCTTGTGCTATTCGGCATTTTATATCGCTCCTGCTTCGTCCATATTTAGTAATTTTACTTCCCAAATAACAAAATTCTTCTACCTCCATAATCTTTTCTCCTCCTATTTTCACATTCAGCGGTCCATCTTTGTTATTTCTACTACATTTCATTACTTTTGTTTTGTTCTTGTTTATTTTCATGCGATAGTTCTTGCGTAGGACTTCATCTATGCCGTTCATTGTTTCTTCTAAATCCTTTTTATTCTCGGCTAGAATTACTATATCATCAGCAAATCGTAGCATCATAATCTTTTCACCTTGTGTGGAAATAATAATTATTATAATACATCTAATTTAGAAAAATATCACATTTACAGTAAACAAAAAAATCTAATTAATGAGAAACGTATCTTTAAAGATGATAAATTGTTTAAACACACCCTATATATAGATATAAATAGATAATTCAAATAAATATTATTCGTACAATATGGTTCCCGTTGATTTTGTTTTATTCCACCATATTACACTGTATACTGATAACTGCAATCAGTCATGGCTGTTCAATATTTTAATTTTTTAAACTTTATTTTATAATATATTTTAATCTCCTGACGATGGTCTAAGGACTGAATGATCTTGAGAAGTTCAAAATTAATTGCTACTGAGGTGGATTCGTACTTTTTAACGATATTTAATAAATTAACTTATTTTTAAAAATTATATGAAATTATTTATAAACATATATCATACGAGTATATCCAAGAAAAAATATATTTACTCTGTTTCATTAAAAATTAATTTCTAATCGTAAATAAACGATTTGGAAAATATATAAAAAATTATAAACCGTAAGGCTTTATTTGTGACATCATGATACCGGAATTTTCGTCGGTTGTAATACAAAATATAAAATCAGATAAAATGTTTTTTCTAAATATGTATCTGTCGTAAAAAAATTATACTTTATAATTTTGTTTTTTTCAGGGAGGAGTAATGTCACCGACCCAGCAAGTGATGGACCCTGCAATTTTTGGACAGACTCCAGGAATGACTCAACCATACCCATTATCTCCAGTAAGTATATATTTTATACTCTTTATATGGTTATCTGAATTTTTTACTTATTTTCTACAATTTTTTATGTTTATATTTATTATGTTTTACCTTCATATCGTATGGATATATCCCGTAAAGTAATAAGGTATTTAAATATCAACTTTATATCAGAAATTTATTCTCATTTCACAATATTTTAGACATTTTCCTGCCGTTATTTGACCACACGTTGAATGACTGCAGATTTATTCCCAGTAAATTACTTAATTAAAGAAACTCAGTTACAAAATAAAATAAAGTAATAAAAATATTTATTAATTAACTAGCAGACCCGGCAATGCTTCGCTATTGATAGATTTCAGTATATATATATATATATAGATTAAATGAGCACAATTGAAATTTTGATAAAACAATAAAAAGCTGAACATCACGGAACTTCACAAAATTTAACCTTTTACTTTATAAAAGTCAGAATGTAAGTAAATCCAATTAAAAACAACAACAGCACTTTTCTTATTTATTATTTTGTTTTAGCTACACCTCTGGACCGGATCTGCAGTCAAGAATGACGCAGTCCAGGGGCATGTCCTTGCGACTCTGACAGGCCTCCCCGTCTGCCGCCAATAGGTCCGGCATGGCAGGTCGGCCGGCCGGTTCTAGATCTTCTTAATTTAATTTGCCTGCCTCTAACCTAAGAGGTGGGAATAAGCGGACCCGTCTATACCGTTCCCGGCACCCCGCATCGACCGCCGGAGTTTTGGTTTTCTCCGATTTTTGACCAAGGTTGGGTGTTCTCGTGTCCTCCTCGCTGCCACCCACACGTGCAAGCACGGACGAACGGCAGCTCAACAAGGGCTGTCCTTCCTCCCCTTGTCTTCCACCCGGGCGTCTGCCACCATTCTCTGTAGTTCTTTTCCTTCCTCTTTAGGATGTCTGCAATCAGTTTGTCCACGTTTAGCCATTCCCTTAAACTCTTCAATATGAACGGGACAGCGGTTTCAGGAGTCATCCATTCGAGATTACAATTTAACTTGGCCCCCATCCCACCGAGGACATTCAAAGAAGGTGTGGTAGGGAGTGTCTTGCAGCCCGTATATATATATGCAATGCTGGAACGTACTTCTACCAAACCGGTAGAGTTATTCCTCAAATTCGCCGTGATCGGAAAGGAACTGTGTGACATGACATCCAATCTCTCCATGACCCCTCCCCAGCCACGGGTCCAACCTGGGTATGAGTCTGCGCGTTCAGGCGCCATTCCTCGTCGTGTCTCATGCCTCCTGCCGTGCAACAGCACTACCTATCAGATTTAATTCAAACCACACTGTACACGCTGTAGTCGGTGGAAAATAACTTTTTAACGAAAGGAGATATGGCTGCAAAATCATCACAGCTAATACTGAACATTAAGAAGCTTACAAAACGTTAAGGAACTTTACAAAATTTAACCTTTCGCTTTATAAAAGTCAGAATGTAAATAGATCCAATTGTCAAAACCTATCGGATTTAATTCAAACTACTGTCTAAACACAGTAGTCTCTTTAAAATACCCCTAACTTTCTTTCTACTGGTCTGATCGAGGATTTCAATAACTTTAAACCTTCTCCGGTCAACGTGAACCATTTTGCAGAAATCCGCGCGTAAATAGGTCTAGTAGTTTTTTAGTCTATAACGGACACGCATACGAACATTGCCTTTTATATATATAGAAGAAGAAAGTATGTCTGAATATTTGTTTGTTTCGTAAATATCTCGACACCGGCGCCACCTAGCGAGTATAGTTTCTCAAAAATGTTTCTTTTCACGTAACTAATATATACTATGAATACAAGCCAAATCGTCACATAAATACAATTTTTCTAAATATTTCAACCAGCGCCATCTAGCGGATCCATTTTTGTAGTGGTATTTCTTTTCACGTAAGTAACACATATTCTGAATATGAACCAAATTAGACCGTAAATAACAGTTATAGAAATATCTCGACCCCAGCGCCACCTAGTAGGTCCATTTTTTACAAAAATATTTATTTTTATGTAACTAATATATACTCTGAAAATGAACCAAATCGTCACATAAATACAATTTTTTGAAATATCTCAACCCCAGCGCCACCTAGCGGGTTCAGAGTAATTTAAAAACCTTCGTCGGCGTGCTCACAACTCACCAAAGTTTCATCGCAATCGGATGAATGGTATAGCAACGCATACGAGACAAACAAACAAACATTCATTTCTATATACGAGTATATTAATAAAAATATTTTTACACTAAAATTAGTTTGAAATTTATATATTTTTTTTAAAACCTTCAATAAAAATATAACAAGAAGAAATAAATTCTGTTTTCAGGAGGCCGGTGTAAAAATATCGTATAAACAAACAATATACCCTCCTGATCCTGGATTGGGTTATGGAATGTATTCGTGGCCTTATATTCCGGTAATACTTATACATTTATAAGAGAAATTATTTTTAAATAACCTAGAAATAAATTCATAAAACAATATATACATTTTTTTAATTATAATGAACAATCGATATATACAGAATGTACTACGAAGTTCTCTCAGAACTTTAATAACCAATTCTAGTCGTGAAAATAAAGGAAATAGTTGATATAAATGTATATCCTAAAACGCTTCGTTTGCGAGTTATGGCTAGTGAAAATGTTCGCTCGGTTTTTAGCTAACCCAGTGAAATGAGATCGTACTGAAACTTTAAGGCGTTAATTAAGAGCAGAATTAGAGATTTCTTATGGTTTTTGACTTGAAAATCGAATAAAATAGATCGCATAACTGTATCTATGGTTGTTTTTGACAAATCTGGAGTAAAAGTCGAATAAATTGGGATTAAATATGCCCGTTTTTATGTTTAACGAACAGTATCTTTGTTAAATGGATCATAAACTCAAAAAATTTCAAACAAAATTTGTAGATAATTTAATTTTGAACAAAATGGTGTAAGATAACTTGAATAAAACAAAGAAAAGTTTTAAAAAATCAATTTTTTTATGTTTACAATTAATGCGTAATTTGCAGTTTTTTTTGTTTTTTTTTTACTTTAATTTTGATTTTAATTTTAATTTTTTGATTTTAATTTTAACACTAATTTTTATTTTTAGAAACTTTTCACATCACCAAAAAGAATTTTGCTTTTATTTACATTAACTAATACTTTACTGAAAAATGTATTAATATACTGTTTCAAAATTAAATCCGAATTTTTCTAACTTTGTTTTACTCAACTTATCTTGCATTAGTTTGTTCAAAATTAAATTCTCTACTAGTTTTATTTGAATATTTTATATGTTTATTACACATTTAACAATGTTATTGTACGTTAAACATAAAAACGTCTGGTGTGGACACCATATGACTTCCTAGTACGCCTATTAAATTACATATACACATATTTTTAAAATGAAAAGTACATAAAATTTTATTTCATTAATAACTTCTAATATTTTTTCATATATTTTTTTATTGTTATTATTGAATTATTATTTATCGTAAAAATTTGTTCACAATCAGAGGTTAATAATTATTAATAAATCAATATATTTAAATTTAAAAAAAAGGAGTTTAAGTCTCATTCGAACCGATGTGCCTTCTCTTTGTACGATCCAAATATTTCATTAATTAAAATTTGAATTGGCTATAACTCTGAAACCGATGAAAATAAGTACCACTTATAATATATCGTTGAAAAGCTGTCAATGAAGGCTGATTACTGCAGTTAAGAAAAAGTCCAACATCCAATTTTTTATTTTTTTTATTTTGGACTCTTTTGGACACTTTTGGTCCAGTCGATTGAAATCAAAAGGGGAAGTGCACACTAAACATTATAACAGTCCTAAACGCAAAATTTCAACATTCTACGGCTAATCGTGTTTGAGTTATGCGAGATATATGTACAGACGGTCACGCTGAAACTAATCAAAATGGATTCAGGAATGGCCAAAATGGATATTTCTGTTGAAATCTGAAAACCGAAATTTTTCGCGATCACAATACTTCATTTACTTCGTACGAGAAAGTAAAAAGTATTTTAAGTGGCCGCTAGTACCGCCACATCCGCGCAAATGAAATGCGGTATGCGTACGCGCTTCAGTTAGAATCGTTTAATTAAATAAACAAAAAATATTACATTTAAATCAAACGATAAGTGTTTTAAATTAACTTGTGCGTGTAAAGAAAAAAGCCGCGTGACGGGAAAGTCCTACAACTGTGTTATCAGCATTTTTTTTTATAGATATAGGACGAATTCGAAACTTGAAAGATCGATTCAAAAGATGATGTATAAATAGAAATGTCCCGAAAAAGTACCGGTAGACTCATACTGTTTTTTCTCTATTATTTTTTGTTATATTCCAAGTATTGAAATTTGCATTTTTTAATCGATTAAAATTTAAACGTACAATTAATTAGTGTTGTTAAGTATTATTAATGTCAGCGGTTTTGTATGAATTCGAAAATATGAAACCATACATTTCAATTTTATACAAGAGACATATAGTTTACTACATCGAATTATCTCTACAAGGTCAAAAAGTACTTATATAATCGTATATTCAGTGACTGATTCTATCCGCAGCGACTCGCTCAGCCATTATCGTAATAAACTCTAATATTTGCTATTACACCATTTCTCCCGTTTCTATTAAATAGTGGAGACAACAATATAACCATCCATATAATTATTTTAAATAATAAATTCTTATATATAATGTATTCACATTATATTTTAAATAATTTTAAAAATATTTTAAAATCTTTTATATTGAAATTTTCTTACAATTACATTCGCAGTAGCTTAAAAATTGTAAATAAAGATATAATAAACAAGAAGTTAATTTTATTTTCAGGGGGTTTACGGGAACTCATCGTATAAACAAACAATATATCCTCCTCATCCTGGATAGAGATTTGGAATGAATCCATCGTTGTTTATGCCGGTGATTAATTTATCATAGTGAAACCAGTTTATATTGAAAATTTGTATTTAAATCTTTTATAAACACATAACACACACACACACACACACACACACACACACACACACACACACACACACACACACACACAAACAAACACACGCACACACACACACACACACACACACACACATACACACACATATATATACTTTTCTGATAAAATGTATTTATTACATTAAAAATTAATTTACCATAATCAATTTGAAGAAACGTGTAAATAATGATATACCATAAGTCTTCTTTGTGATGTCGAAATATTTGAACCAACAATTTAAGTATCAACATATATAACGAACAAAGAAGTAGTTTTTTGGGTTTTTATATAAAATAAACTTTTTTTAAAATCATTTAAAAAAATGTATTTATTAATAAATTTAAAAAAAGTATATTTATATTATAATTAATTTCATTAATCATTTTTAATATATAACTGTTTTTAAACTTCAAGAAAAATATAAAAACAAAAAATAAATTTTGCTTTTAGGAGGCCTATGAGAAGATATCGTATAAGCAAACAATCTATCCTCCTATTCCTGGATCAGGTTTTGGAATGTACCCGTCATCTTATATTCCGGTAATTGTTAATTAATATAAAAAATATGTTACACCGAAAAAATAAACTTTTAATTTGTTTAATACGTTTTATTAAACTTCTATAAAAATATAATAAATAAATATTATTTTCAGGTTGATGGAAAGTCATCCTATAAAATTACAGTATACCCTCCTGATCCTGGATCTGGTTTTGGAATGTATTCTCCCCCTAACATGCCGGTAATTATTAATTATATTCAGATAAATTAAGATAAAAAACAACTTTAAATAACTTCTTGTAAATACGCAAAACAATATATACATTTTTTTTTTTTAAATTGTAGTTACGATCAGTAAATAAGAAATGCATTGTCGATAAATAAATAACTAAATGTACTAGCATTTCCGTTGTAGGTTTGCCCGTGCTAAATGTTTATTTACGTTTCTCGTCGGGTTCAATTTTAGGTTGATTTCATAAGAAAGCTCCTTATTGTAATAGGTACCATGATTCGACTTCCGGAAAATTTCGGTATATCTTCGCGTTTCACACCCCCAGACACCAAAGCCGCCGTCGGTTCAACAGTTTATATAAATAAATGAACATTATTGTGGACACGATGACTGCCGCAATTTTGCGACAATAACTTAAAAAAAAAAAAAAATTGATACAAACCAAATTGATACATAAACCATAACGACACAAAATCTCCATCGAGTTTTTTAATGGGCAAATTCAGACCATGGGGTGGAAACGGGAGGACTTTTTCGAAAAAAAAAAATTGCTATAACTTGCTTATTATGTAAAATATCGAATTCGTTTAAAATTCCTACTATTGTTTGGATAAGGACCTAAAACCTAACTACATAAAGTTTTTGGATATCACCAATCGTTGGTCCAGCGGGTGGAGAAAATGGGGTTTCGAACACAAAGAAATCCTTCCTTAATAAGCGCAGTATCAAATCGGTTTAAAGTAGTCGTTTGTCCTCTAAAATTACCTAAAACCTTTGTGCAAAACAAGTTTTCATATAACCAACCCTTACGACAAGAGACGACAAAAATGTTGCTCAAATTGTAAAAGGATGGAGCTTTGTCGTATGCTAAATATGCGAAACTTTTTTTACAAGCACTCATTGTGGTATTGATTAAATTTGAAGTTTTTCTAGTATTAAAATCCGAGTAAAAAATAATTGACTTTACTAGGACTTGAACGGTGGAACTCTCGACTTCCAAATCAGCTGATTTGAGAAGACGCGTTCACCGCTAGCCCAACCCGATGGGTTAATTTTAATCCTTACTTAGCATCAATAAAATCTACCTCCGCCTTCCGGCGTGCCAAAAGGGATCTTTTTTTTTACTATTTACGTTTTTAATCACGTTACTGGAGGCAAGTGCAGCCATTCGCGTCGCACATATAATAAAACAGTGTCTGTGCTGGTTGAGCCTCCGTGCCGTCACCGTCGCACCCCACAAAAAATTGAAATTTTTTTAATATTCTTATCTGAAGAATATTTTCAAACTCAAATCTAGTGAATATATCCTTTAATATAGTCGGAAATGGGGGAAATTTGCAATCAATGTTCAATTTTTATTTACCTTTCTTCATTCGTCTCTGTCAAGGTCAAATTTCGAAAAATCTAGAAACTGGGTTCTAAATATTTATATGAATATTACGCACACCATAAATGAAGTTGATATTTTTTTACGGAAAGATAAAAAAGAATCGTCGGATTTAAAAAAATTCAAGAATCCATTTTAACTCTTTAAACACAGAATTTAAAAAAAAATTGTTTTTTTGATATTCACATGAAGATTACATACACATATAAAATCAAGTAGATATTTTTTATAATGTAAAATAAAACAAGTAGATATTTTCATTTATTATTGAGTAATTCAAAGAATAGAAAATTTCATTTTTACTCCATTTTAACCCTTTAAACTCGGAAATTAAAAAGATTTCTGTTGGCTTACACCGTAAGAAGGACGTGTATACAAATTTTAGTCAATTTATCTTATTTTATTTATTTTATACAATTGACTAAATAACTGTGAGTCACAGTTGAGTAAATATGTGTAAAATATGGTAAACCATAAATCCAAAACTGTGACTCATTCAACCAACATTGTTCAGTCATTAGTATGCTACTCAACACGAATTTGACTAATATCCCAATTCTGTCATTTCTATCAGATCGTGCCTTTACACTGATAACCTTCCAAGTGATAATTTTAAAAAATACGAGGGTTATCTCTAAAGTAAAGACCGCTGGAAAATTTGTCTCCTTATGGTTGGCGAACCTGTGTCGTTCACGGCCACGCTAGTAACGTACACACTGCATTGTTGTCTGTAAGTTGTCGCGTTGTAGTATTTTTGATTATGTGTAAGTTATTACGTTATAAAATGAATAGGAAAATTTATGTTTTTGCCGATTGTGAAATACGTGGAGTCATACGTTTTTTAAGCCATCAAAAGGTTAACCCGGCTGAAATTCATAGGCAGTTGGTTGCTGTGTACGGTGATTATGTAAAAAATGAAAGAAACGTCCGAAAATGGTGTGAACGGTTTAGAAATAACAGAATTAATGTGCATGATGATGAACGTTCGTGGAGGCCCTCGATAATCACCGAGGACTTGTTAAAACAAGTCCTCGGTGCGTCGATGATGAAATCAGAAAAGATCGTCGCTCAACTATTTCCGACCTGGCGCTTCTTATTTTTGATGTTTCAAGAGCTGTTATCGGTCGCATTGTTGATGACCGTTTAGGCTTCAGAAAGGTTTGTGCACGTCTTAACGGAACATCATAAAAATATCCCAATGGGATCTGCTTTGGAATTTTTGACGCGCTAATTGATGAGTTCCTTAATTCGATTGTTACCGGCGATGAAACATGGATTTCGTATTACACGCCAGAGAGAAAAAAGTGAATGGCGTCATCCTCAATCACTAACCAGACCGACAAAGGCCTAGCCGGAGCCATCTGGACGCAAACTGATGACCTCAGTCTTTTGGAATCGGTTTGGCATACTATAAATGTAGAAGCCTGCTGCAAAACTCTACGTAAGTTACGGCGCGCCATTCAAAATCGGTGATGTGGACGGCTAACTGACAGCGTTGTCCTGCTATACGATAATGTACGACCATATTACGCGGATCTGACACGTGATTTTCTGAAAACATTTGAATGGAAAATCTACGATCACCCACCATATAGTCCGGACTTAGCTCCTTCTATTTATTTGTTTGAAAAATTGAAAGAATTCTTGAGCGGTAAGCATTTCGCGGGTGAAGATGAACTTAAAAGTGCATCTGAGAGTACAACGAGGGTATTTTGAAGCTGGTGTATCGCTACGATAAATGTCTTAATTCACGTAGCGACTATATAAAAAAGTAGTATGAAGTATGTAGTTTAAGAGAAATAAAAATATATTTATAAAGTTCTCAGAATAATTTTTTTTTTCAATGAAACTATCTTTACTTTAGAGATAACCTCTCGTAAATAAGAGTACATTATATTTTAAATAATTTTAATTATATTTATGCAATCTTTATACTGAGTTTTTATTGTAACTACAAAATATAATAAACAAAACATAAATTTTATTTTCAGGAGGTCTATGGAAAATCATCTTATAAAGTAACAATACATCCTTCTGCTCCAGGATCGGAATTTGGAATGCCATCGTCGCCTTATATCCCGGTATTTATTAATTAATACAAACAAAAAAAAAATTAATTTTAAAAATAATTTTAACACGACAAAAAAAAGGAGCGTAATGTATTTAGGATTTCTGTTTGTATGTATGTTTATTTATTTGTTTGTTTATTCCACCATGGCAGCTCAACGTCTGCACAGATTTAGATTTATGATAGCGCGGTGGAATCCTTACTTTACTGGGAGCGTCATAGGCTATATAAATATGTACATATATAAATATTTGTACGTATACATACATATATATATCGACAATAGTGAGATTATCCCGTTGAAAGCACAAACTTTCATGAATTGAATTAATGAACTGTGACCTGCGAGCCTGTATCAATGCGTTAACTAGATTTGAACTGAATGATTAAAAAAAACCGAATGAATAATTTTACAGAAATTATATAATTAAATGTACTTTAAATAAAATAATATTAAATTAAAAATTTTTTTAATAAAAATTTCTGTTTAATAATAATGTGCTTCCAGTTGGGATTTCGTTGAGGCTAGAGCAATGAGGTGATGATAGCACCTCGTGCGAGGCTAGACCAATCATCACCATCAATTGGTAACAAAGAGGGTGCCCGTGCATTGTTTTGAGAGGTGCAATGGAGTACTCTTATAATATTTCTACAAATTATCATCCGATTTTCAAAATTCAAACGGGGTATTTGTTATTAGGTTGAAGGCTAACTTTTTCATGCATCAGGTACACTCTCAATCTTACAAATCACAGTTATTTGGAAACGTTATATCTTCGCGACCAACTAATCTTGCGATTTTCAAAATCAAACGAGGTATTTGCTACTAAATAAAAAATCACGGTGAAACCAAACCAGAACAAAAGAGCAAAGTTTGTCAACAAAGTTTTTTCGGCTTTAATTTTAATATTTATCTCTTGTTTTATTTATAAATTATTTAAATATAAATAAAAGCATACAAGAATCAAATTTTATTTTCAGGGCAGCAATATGAAGTCATCGTTTGAACAAACAACATACCCTTCTGTTTATGGACCGGCTATGGGAATGTATTCTTCAAATTTTATGCCCGTAATTATCATCAAATTAAATTTTTACTAAAAAAAACTTTTTTTAATAATTATCTATAATTACATCAAATGTTGTTATCTTCCTTTGTAAATCAGACAGCAGTTGATAAAATTGGTGATCTTCGCGGTGCAGTAGCGTTTCGACCTTTCATCCGGAAGTCCCGAGTTTTAATCCCGGTCCAGCATGGCATTTTTCATACCTTATAAAATTTAATTTCATATCTCACCCACAAGCTTCAAACTTATTTGATATTATTATTATTTTTTTTTTCTATTTATATCATTAAGAAAATGTTATAGTACTCGACATTTAATGGTTTTTTATAAGAGAATTATATGAGTATAACCGGTTATTAATTTTTCCATCAGGTAACACTGTTACACTCGGATCCATATAGTGAAATATATCCAAAACCTTTAGAAGCACTTAGTAGAACCGATTTATAATTTTTTTTACTAGATTTATTATATAAAAATCGTTTCCTGTTTGTATTTCATAATCTTTTTGATAGATTTTAAGTAAAATAATAAAATCATTAATTTTGAAAAACCATTGAAATATTTTGAATAAAAATTTCCCAAAATCGAGAGAGTTACACGCGTTTTCCGGCTTAGTTTTATTTCCGTTTTGATTTGTTTCAATATTTTTTAAACTTCAGTTATGAAGTATAAATATCAATGTTTTCTTCAGTTAAATTTTGTGTATATAATTCTTTGTTCCTTTTAAAGAAACGAAGGCGGGTTCTAACGCCTGATCCCTAGAACCGGTTCCCAAAATTAAGCATTTTTATTATTAAAATAAGATAGTTTATTTATCTTATGGTAATGATCTTACTGAAATACATTCTGAAACTTCACACGCAGAATCTAATATTCATTTTTATATTTTAAACCGTTCATCAGATAATCTTCAATCTTCAACATCGAGATGTTCTTCATCCAAAAAATCATGTAAAATGATTTTTACATGACCGCACTTTGAATCATTCTACTATATTTTTAGAATAACATTTGCTTCATTTGCAAACAGCGAATAGGACATCGAAAGGTGTACGGTAGTGTTGGTATTTGATACAGATGCAATTTTATGAAATATTGATCACCTCAATATAATGCTAATATTTTGAATATCATTCATTATGTTTTAAATTTTTATTTTATTTAATCATATATATATATATATATATATATATATATAAGGTAATTGTGATACTCAACGAGTTACGTTTTTAAAAAGAAATTTATTTTATTATAATTAGTACACATATAATCGTAAATAATTAACCGTTAACATCAATAAGCGTACATGCTTTTGATGAATTGAATAGGACGATACAATATCAGAGTCAGCTAATGAAGGATTTTACCCCATGAGAACTGCTATAGGATTCTAATAGTACGATGTTCATCGAACAAGTCCTGGACTCAGACTGAATAATTGATATTACATTAAGAGTAAAGAAACAGGTTGCAGCTGCATTACATTCTTTCTCACGGTGGTTTTACCTGCAAAGTATGGGTAGGTAACACACGTGGCTTATGCAATGTAATGCATCGTCTATTGTAATGTTACTTACTTATATGTTACGTCAAACCTAACTGTTCACTGAAAAATATTTAATTAATATCCAACCGCTTTCTGCGAAAAAATATATTATGCGTTTTTCAAAACGGTAAACGTGACAAGAAATACAGAAACGTCTATGTGAAGCTGTAAGTACAATAATAGGTCTTTACATAGGTCTATTGTACAATAATAGGTCTTTACATAAAACGGTGAAACATGCAAATCAAAATATATTACCTTCATTGAGTGCTGGTGTTCCATTTTATTTTCAAACAGATATTCAAAGGTTAATGTAAGATAGCGATTAAATATATTAAATAATGAAATCGGAGATTTCAGCAAAAACTAATTAATTTTAAATTTTAGAACAAAATGAAACTATTTTAATTAAAGTGAGTGAACGCTATCAATTTCTCAAGAAATATTAGAATTTCTGAGGTTGCTGTCATCAGAATCACCATTGTAATCATCAATGTCGTTTTCACTATCTTCTTGTAAAGAAGTAATAAACGATTCCGTAGAATTGTCAATAATGTGTCTCGTATCTTTTCCTGAACAACTAATGGCACCTTTAAGCGCAACATTATCTTTTTTACCATCGGTCGATGGTGAGACTATTCATTATTTCTTGGTCCTGCCGTTTTAACTCCTTATTTTTTACGGTAGAATCACTCATAACTAAAAAAACACTAAAAATATACACCCGATTATGAAAATTGATTACCTTTCCCCGATCAAAACTCGAATTAAATAAACGGAATTTCCACAAATATTCTTTCCATTAAATAATACAGGACAATTAGTTGTTTGGATTATATTCCTGCATTCAACGTGTAGGCTTACGGGTAATTATTTGTTTTTACATTGGTTTGGTTGTATTCGAAAACTACGACCACGTAGTAAATAATATAACAATATCGTTTCTTCACATTATTCTAAGAAAGGTGAGTCATTTCTTTAGTTTTAATATAGGCTTATTATTTTAACGATAATAAAATCATGATAGATTACAAACTACGTTTATATATCTCTTCTTTTCCTGTTTAGCCTCCGGTAACTACCGTTTAGATAATACTTCAGAGGATGAATGAGGATGATATGTATGAATGTAAATGAAGTGTAGTCTTGTACATTCTCAGTTCGACCGTTCCTGAGATGTGTGGTTAATTGAAACCCGACCACCAAAGAACACCGGTATCCACGATCTAGTATTCAAATCTGTGTAAAAATAACTGGCTTTACTAGGACTTGAACGCTGGAACTCTCGGCTTCCAAATCAGCTGATTTGGGAAGACGCGTTCACCACTAGACCAACCCGGTGGGTTTACGTTTATATATGCCAGACAATTATAACACTAATTAATTTATCATTCAGCGTAAATTTGCAGACGTAATTAAAATACTTGGTGATAATAGGCCTACAGTTTTATATTATTTAAAAATATACAATAATATTTCTTTTACGGTAAAATACTTAATCGTTTATAAAGTATAAAAGTAACCCACCAGGTTGGTCTAGTGGTGAACGCGTCTTCCCAAATCAGCTGATTTGGAAGTCGAGAGTTCCAGCGTTCAAGTCGAACTAAAGTCAGTTATTTTATACGGATTTGTATAACTAGATTCTGGATACCGGTGTTTGGTTGTTGGGTTTCAATTAACCACACATTTCAGGGATGGTCGAACTGAGACTGTACAAGACTACACTTCCTTTACAGTCATATATTTCATCCTCTGAATTAATACCTGAACGGTAATTCCCGGAGGCTAAACAGAAAAAAGTAAATTATAAACACCAGAATTAGAAAAAAATTTAAAGTAATCCGTAATACCACCCAGCAACATAAAATAAGTTGTATTTACATGAAAGCAACTTGCTTCTGTGTGTGAATACTAAAATAGATGTTTTCAGTTTGTGTAATTGGTAACGAACTAGCCATCAGAGTCCAAGCTTAAAGATTCATTGCGGTACGTATAACTAGTTTTCAAAACATAAACGTATTTTACTTTTAAAATAATTTTCATGTTTATTTTTAGTATTTTTAAACTTTTTAATTTGTAAATCGATTTTTTTTCAATTTACCACAAATTTTTTCCATAAAATGAATCAATACTTCAATGTATTCAATATAGTTGTATTATAATATATTTAGATAAAATTATGCTACATCAAGAGTATTTTGAAAAGAAAAATGATAAAATTGGATGAATGACCAAATAAAATTCAATAATTCTTTTTTTATAATTAAGCTTTTTTTCATTTTTTTAGCCGCAAGCACAATCATTTTTTGGAACACAACCTTTTGCTGGCAGTTTCACATCAACAACTTTTCCATTTACGGTAAATATTAATTATTTTTATAAAATAATTTTTTTATTCAATTCAAAAAATTAAAATTACTTTTACCGATTCAACATTCTTTTCACCTGATAAAAGAAATCGTCTTGAAAAAAATTTAAAGAATATTAAAATGCTATTTATATAGATGTACATATATTTTTATGAATTTATGGTTGTTTGTTTAATTAAAGTCTATTTTAATTTTGGTTGAGCGATAAGGAATTTAGTGTTTAGCGGATAATTATTTTCTGTCAACCGTTTACAGGATCCTTTGCAATCCTTTAATGGACAACTTCCTTTTTTTGAAGGAGAATTCCTTCTTAAACCTTCTTGATTTATGATAATTATTTATTCCATAATTTTATACCGAAGTTGAAAATTTTGTCACGCTTAAGACTTGATCAGTATGATTTAATTATTTGGTTTTGGAAAATTGTTTATTTTTAAAACTCATGTTCCTATTTCTTCCTATTGTATTTCTGAATAAATCAACATATAATATGTGTGTGTGTGCATATTTTTGCTAAATTGCGAATGTTGTAATGAAAATACAAGAGATTTATCTACAATTTAATTTTATTGCTTTTTGAGCAACAAGCAAAATCGTATTTTGCAGGAGATTATTATATTTTGCCAAAACCTTCACAATCTCTTATACTTTTTCGGAAAATATAGCTAGAATAGTGCTACATTAAAGTAGAAAATATACTGATCGTTTGCCTATGGCGAGCCTGGCCACTTGCAAAAAGACTGCAGAACCTTCGGTGTCTCGCATGCAGATTGCATGGACATGCGCCTGGAGGCGACTTCACCCACGTCATGAATCCGCTGGAGTTGTACAACAAAGCTGCGGTGTCTGTAGGGGACAGTCCCATTCGGAAGGGTTGGGTGGCTACGGCGTCCCGCCACCAATGATCGGGTGGGGACTCCCTTCCAGACTTGCAACTCCTTTGCAGACTGTGCAGGGGAATGCAAGACCGTAGTCCCGGAGGGGGATCTCTCCGGGGGGTTTTTCATTAGAGGCTGGGCGTCTGGGCCGGAGTCCGGTAGTGGAATCCCTTGGGGTCTTGTTGAAAATCTATCAGCATCCATTGAATGAGGTCCACCTAAACGCAGTAGTTGTATAATAGTCAACACTATTATACAACTGCTGATAGATTATTAAGAAAATTGATTTCCTATTTATTAAGCAAAGTAATTATTTTTTATAATTGTATTAATATTCATGTTGACAAACGTGGGTAAAAAAGGGTTATCTGTAAATTGCTGATTATTTTTTAAATAAGATCCTAATAATATTTATGAAATTAGAATAAAAATTGGTCAACCATTTTGAAATTTTCAATTTGAAACACGCAGAAAGTAAAAAGAAAGTTTTCCAATAAATATTGATGTCGTTTGCTAAAAAAAAAAATAAGCATTTATTTTCGGTTAATAAATTGCGTTTTCTCTTGGTTTTTCCTTTTTTAATAACGAAGGATACTTAAGTTACACAGAAAATTACATACAGGTTTGTCTACAAACACACACATGAAGTAGACGCATGAAATATAAACAGCTTTACAAAAGATGTTCTTATATGTCGTAAATGATTAAAGTATCCTTATTTTGGTAATGCATTAAGAGATAAATACTTACATAAAGGAAGAAGTTGTATTTGGGTCTCCCTCACCTAAATTTGGAGGTAATCCATTAAACGATTTTGATGGATCCTGTAAACAGCGAACAGAAACTAATTGAATAGTATATTCTTTTTTTGTCCTATTTTATCTAACACATTAAAAAATTGTTATGAAAATATACTTCCAATCCGTGTGGGCGTTCTATAAGACGACGGTCTGATTTTTTCGTCATTGTAAAGGAAGTATTGTTATCGCGAAAAAGTTTAGTTTCAGATTTCAACTGAAATATCTATTTTGACCATCTCTGAATCCATTTTCACTAGTTTCGGCGTGTGATATATATATGTACGTACGTACGTATTTATCTTGCATAACTCAAAAACGATTAGCCGTAGAATGTTGAAGTTTTGGATTAAGGACTGTTGTAACATCTAGCTATGCACCAACCTTTTTGATTGCATTCGATTGAACTAAAAGTGTCCAAAAAAGCCCAAAATCCCCAAAAAATTGAATTTTGGCCTTTTTCTTAACTGAAGTAATATAAGTAGTAAAAAAAATACGATGAATAATAATTCAATAACAAAAAAAGAAATGAAAATATCAAACGTTTTTAATGAAATAAAATTTTATGTACTTTTCATTTTAAAAGAACGTGTAAATGTAATTTAATAGGAGCACAAGGAAGTCATGCGGTGTTCACATCGGATTTTATTTACTCTGTTCGGAATGACTAACAGGTATGTCATTAATGGTCATCTGAACCCCAAACTTGATCCTCTCACAAAAAATTCTCATTTATTACTTAATTCTGGAACCCTCCAAGGTTTACGCACAGGAGAATCACTTTACAGTTTAGGTTGATAACATATTTGTTAGTCATTCCTTGAAGAATAAAAAAAAATCAGATCATCCCGTTCAATAGAACGCCCAGAAAGAGTGGAAATATATTTTTGGCGCGCAATATGTAAACCTATTTTAAGTTCATCCAAATAACGTTTAAAACAGAATATATATTTTGTATAGGTGGGGAATATATAGTAAGAAATACTTTCCTAAAAATATTTATATTTAGGTTAGGTTTAATATATTTGCTTAAGTAAAGTTCTCTCTAAATCTAAAATCCACTTCAATAAAACTAAGAAAAAACAATCCATAAAACGTTACTGAATATTAGGTCTGGTCTATTATTTAAAAAAAGTAGTAGCTAGCTTTGTATATGAAGTATAAACCTTCAAAAACTACTTGAAAAGTCTTCAAACCGAAGGGAGATAGACGAAAAAAATATATATATTTCAATTTTAAAAATTGGATGTTGATTTTTTGATAAAAAAATTTGGATAATTTATGTATGATTTATGGGAACCGATTTTTCTTCACTTAAGTTTTCACAAGTATGACTTTGAAGAAATGGAAATCGGCTTTTTGGCGATATCCCGCCGTTCCCTTAAAGAATCTTGAAAAGATAACGTGATTAATAACCCACGTAGATATATTTGAGCCAAATTTGAACGAAATCGGTTCGGTTAATCTAAGGCCAAAAGTAAAGACACAAACATATACTCGTATACATTTACGCAGATTCAAAATTTAGTAGAAATTCTTCTAAAAAAATTTCTTAATAACTTGTATTTTACTATTTCTATTATGTGTCACTGGAAAAGATTTTTGATAAAGCACCATTTAAAGAGAGAAAGTGTATGATAAATGGATAAAATAAAAGTATGCTATAAATAAATCAAAAAATAATTGGATAAAAAATTGGGAAAAATGCATTTGTAAATTATATGTTAACACAGATTAAATGCATAACTACCTCAGGGAAGAATGATTATGTATAGTAACACATTTTATGCAACATGAACGCAAATTTAAAGATGAACAACATACATTTTAAACAGGAAAGCGCATATTTATCAATACTAATACAGCACGTTACGTAAAAGACAACAATTTGAAAATTCGTAGTTTCATGGTCTTACAAACTTACTTGTGTTTATGTGCTTTCAGGTGTTATTTGTGTTTAGGTGAGTACTTATTTATTACATACTTCGTTTCTATTTGATGATTTCAGGACCCGTCACAATCGTTTAATGGACAGCAAACTCCGTACGTTGGTGGAGGATTCCCGCCTATACCTTCTTCGTTTATGGTAAATTAAAAAAAAAATAATTTACTACAATAATATTTTTTGTACATAAATAGGCTTGCATGTTCATTTTTAAATAATTAGAAAAAATAAATTTTTATTTAATGAATAGTAATGAAATTGTATCTTTCTTATTGCAGCAATCACCTTTTGGTGATCCACATTCAATATATGGTGGCCGTTCTTCACCAGTACCTTCACAATTCATGGTAGGCACTTACTTTATATTAATTAATTTTGACATGAATTAATTTTTATTTTTGAAAGAGAATTCCTTCTTAAACCGTCTTGGTTTACGATAATTATTTTATTCTATTATTTATTACCGACGTTGAAAATGTTCTCCCATTTAAGACTTGATCAATATGATTTAAATATTTTGTTTTGGAAAATAGTTTATTTTATAAACTAATATGCCTATTTCTTTCTTTCGTGTTTTTAACTAAATCAATATGCGTGTGTCTGTGTGTGCGTGTGTACATATGATTGCTAAATTGGGAATATTGTAGAGAAATATAGAGAAATTTTTTGAGAAATTCTTATAGGAAACTCAAGTTTGCGGTTTGATGACCCTTAATGACAAATGTATTAGTCATTCCGAACAGAATAAAAAAAATCAGTTCGATCCGACCCAGAGAACGCTCACAAGAACTGAAAATAACCATGCAGAACATTTTTTTTTAATATAAAAGATAAAATGGGTCAAAGAGAAGGAATTTATTATTCATTAAGTAATTAAATTCTGTTCTCTGTTTACAGGATCCATCGCAATCGTTTCAAGGAATACCTCCAAATTTTGGTGAGGGATACCCACATACAACTTCTTTTATGGTAGGTATTTATTCCAAAATTCATTATCGAAATATTTATATTTTTATAATTTACGACTTATAAGATCATCATTTCGAAAATTATTTACATCTCAGTACGTCTGCTTCTTCATGAGTGTGTTTGCAGGCAAACCTCTATGTAATTTTCTGTGTACGCTTAAGTATCTTTCGTCATTAGAAGTGAAAACTATATAGTATTTATTACATAATTCGTTTCTATTTGATGATTTCAGGATCCGTCACAATCGTTTAATGGATACCAAACTCCGTACGTTGGTGGAGGATTCCCGTCTACACCTTCTTCGTTTACTGTAAATTTTTTTTAAATATAATTTACTACAATAAGATTTTTGTACATAAACGTGTTTGCATGTTTTTTATACAATTAGAAAAATTAATTTTTCAAATTTAAGATCTTTTCTTGATATTTTTCATAATTTTCATATTTTCATAATTTTCGAAATGATGATGATGATGAAAATTATTTGCATATCAGTACGTCTGCTTCTTCATGTATCTGCTTGTACATAAATAATATTTTCGTTACACTTAAGTCTGTTTCGTAATTAGAAAATAGAAACCGAGAGAAAAAGCCAATTACTAACCGCAAAAAAATGTGTATATTTTTTTACCAACATGCATCATTGTTTATTGGAAAAATTCCTGTGTTACATATTGCGTGTTTCAAATTGAAATCTTCAAAATTGGTGATTACTCTTTCCTGATTACATAAAAACGATCAGAATCGTATTTAAAATACGATCAGCAATTTGTAGATAAGCGTTTTTTTATGTGCGGTTGTCTACATGAATGTTAAAACAGTTATAAAAAAAATCTCTTTGCTTAATAAATAGGACATCAATTTTCCAAAAATCAACAACTATTACACAATTACTGCGTTTAACAGTTGTAACGCAGTAACGATAGTAACAGTCGTGTTACTAATGTGGTCCACCTGTGTTACGTGGACCACATTCAACGCATGCTGTCAGATTCTCACCAATACCTTCACATTTTTCTGTATTTAATCCACGAAATTAATTATTTAATTGAATATTATACAACTGTAATTCCACATATCAGAACATAAATTAGTAATACAGATTTCATCGTCTTGTATTGATTTTATGTACAATCCAATAATTAATAAATAATTAAATAATATTCAAATATTTTAGGTTTGTAACTTCAGTAACAAAAGTATGATTTTTATACATAGTTTTTTAAAATAAACTCTTTTTTAATAATGCAATAATTCCAAACTGAAATTTAAATTTTAAAATTGAGACAAGTAATGTTGTACCAGTTATTTAATACCAATAAATAAAATAATAAGAATAAGAATGCAAAATATTTTTTTTTTAAATATGTAAACTTAAGGCTTTTTTCTAACCTATATCTATATAATAAAACATGTTGTGAGTAATATACATTCAACGCTGACTAAAAAATCACAGAAGATATATTCATGATAATTTGGATGAAAGTTCTCCTGGCGGTGAAAGTGCAGAAGAAATAATATTTTGAAATTCCGAGTTAAAAGGGTTACAAAGAAGTAACAATGAAATTTATAATTTTTTTAATATCTCAGTAACAAATTCAGATATAAAATTGATTTTTTTGTGCGTAAACTTCACGCCGAATACGTAAAAACCAGTTTCATTTTTTTTTATTCTAAATCTAAAGGTTTCAAATGGATTTTTAATTTTTTTTGAAACCCGACTTCATGATTCATGTATCAGGCTATCAAGAAATGTTTGCAATTCTTTTAATTGTAGAATCCCGAACTAAAATGGAGAAAATACTCTGGAAAATTGTTTTTTTCATTATTTTAGTATTTATTGAAAGGAATTTTAGATTTAGAAAAAATCAGCCTAATGCGTCCAGTAGAACGCACACAGGGACTGGAAATATATTTTTGGCCCAATTTTTTCACATATAAGATAAAATCGGTAAAAAATAAGGAATTTATTTTTAAATAAGTAATTTGCTTCTGTTCGCTGTTTCAGGATCCAACGCACTCATTTAATGGATTAACTCCAAATATTGTTAAGGGATATCCGCACACAACTTCTTCCTTTATGGTAAGGATTTATTACCGAAACAAGGATATTTTAATAATTTACATTGTATAAAAATACGAATATCTTTTTTTGAAACTTGTTTCTACCTTTATGCGTCTGTTTCTTCTTATATGTGTGTGTTTGTGGATATGCATCTACGTAATATTTCTACTAACACTTAATTATGTTTCGTAATTAGGAAGTGAAAACGGAAATTAAAACGAAATTAATTAACCGCAAATTAATTTTTATTGGTACTGACCAACAAGCAAAATCGTTTATTGGGAAAGTTGTTTTCTTATGTATTGGGTGTTTCGAATCAAAAATTTCTAATTAATTTTTATTGAAGTTACATAAATATGATTAGGGTCATACTGTAAAAATTATCATCAGTTTATAGATAACTTATTTTTACCCACTTTTGTCCGCATGAACATTAACAAAATTCATTCATTAAGCGAAGAAAATAATTTCTTCGCTAAATGAAAAGGAAATAATTTTTCCAACAATCAACAACTATTAGGCTTCATTCTTTATAGTACTATTCACTACTGTCTTTTTCTGGACCACATTCAATTCATGATGACAGATTCTCACCAATACCTTCAATGTTTATTGTAAGAATTTACTACATGATTATCTTTATTTGCAGATTGATTTTTTTTGAGATTCAGTGCATAATTATTACAGAGGGAAGAATAATTATGTAGAGAAAATCATTATATAAAACATGAACGGAATTTTAAATAAGATGAACATAAATTATAAACAACAGGAGAGCATATTTGTCAATACTGATACAGAAATGACAACAATTCGTAGATTCATGGTCTTACAAATTTACTTATGTATATGTGCTTTCAGGTATTTATGTGTGTTTGGTGAGTACTTATTTATTACATAATTCGTTTTTTTTTTTCAGGATCCGTCACAATCGTTTAATGGACACCAAACTCCGTACGTTGGTGGAGGATTCCCACCTACACCTTCTTCGTTTATGGTAAATTTTTTTTAAAAATAATTTACTACAATAAGATTTTTTGCACGTAAATGTGTATGCATGTTCATTTTTATACAATTAGAAAAAATAATTTTTTATTTAATGAATAGTAAATAAATTTTTCTGGGAATTAGTAATGAAAGTGAATATTTATTATTGCAGCAACCACCTTTTGGTGATCCTTATTCAATGCATGGTGGCCGTTCTTCACCAATACCTTCGCAATTCATGGTAGGCACTTACTTTCAAATTAAATAATTAAGATATGAATTAATTTCTATTTTTGATGGAGAATTCCTTTTTAAGCAGGCTTGGCTTATAATTATTATTTTATTCCATTATTTATTACCAAAGTTGATCATTTTCATCCATTTAAGATTTAATCAATACGGCTTAAATATTTTGGTCGGGAATACTTTTTATTTAATGAACTCATATTTCTTTTTTTTATTTGGAAGTAAATCAACATGTAATATGTGTTTGTCTGTGTGTGCGTGAGCGTGAATAATTTCTCTAAATTGCGAATATTGTAGAGGAAAAAAGACAGAGATTTAACTGCAATTTAATTTTTAATGTTTTTTTAAGCAACAAGCACATTTGTATGCTGGAAGAGATTATTGAATTTTTCCAAACTCTTAACAATGTCTTTTACATTCCAGGTAAATATATCTAGAATAATGATTCATAATAATAGAAGATATCTTATCAAAAATGGGATAAAATGACTGAAAATAAGGAATTTACTATTCATTAGGTAATTAGAATCTGTTCCCTGTTTACAGGATCCATCGCAATCGTTTCAAGGATTAACTCCAAATTTTGGTGAGGGATACCCACATGCAACTTCTTTTATGGTAAGTATTTATTCCAAAATTCATTACAGAAATAAGGTTAATTTAATAATTTTAATTTCTTATACTTATTCACTGGAAATAGTTTTTCATATTGCGTGCTCGAAATGTAATTCCAGTCAGTATAGGGGTTGTATTTGGTGGATTGGGCTAATTTTTTCATTCCGCTAGAAATGAGAAACAAATGACATCAAACGTTGAATAACCTTTCGAGTAATTTTCCAATTATTTCCCAAAATTATATAAAATCTTTTAATATATAAGATAAAATGGGTAAAAAAGAAGAAATTTATTTTTCAATACGTAATTTGTTTTTGTTCGCTGTTTCAGGGTCCATCGCACTCATTTAATGGATTAACTCCAAGTTTTGTTAAGGGATATCCACACACAACTTCTTCCTTCATGGTAAGAATTTAATACCGAAACAAGGATATTTTAATTATTTACATTGTGTAAAAATACGAATATCTTTTTGGAAACTTGTTTCTGCCTTTATGCATCTGCTTCTTCTTGCCCGCGCGCAAGAATTTTGCGTATATTTCTAGTTACTCGTAATTAGGAAGTGAAAACGGAAATTAAAACGGAATTAATTAACCGCAAATTAATTTTTCTTGTTTCTCACCAACAAGCACCATCGTTTACAGACAAACTTTCTTTCTTCTGTATTGGTTGTTTCAAATCAAAAATTTCGAAATTAATTTTTATTGAAGTTACATAAATATGATTAGAGTCATACTTTAAAAATTATAAACAGTTTATAGATAACTTATTTTTACCCGCGTTTGTCCGCATGAACATTAATAAAATTATGAAAAATAATTTCTTTGCTAAAAAAAAGGAAATAATTTTTCCAAAAATCAACAACTGTTTGGCATCGTTCTTTATAGTACTATTCTCTACTGCCTTTTTCTGGACCACATTCAATGCATGCTGGCAGATTCTTACTAATACCTTCACAGTTTATTGTAAGCATTTATTACATGATTATTTTTTTTTTAAATAAACTTTATAAAAAGCATAATTCCACATATCGGGGAGGGATAATTGTTAATTTAATAAACTCATATGCTTATTTCTTTTTTTGTGTTTTTATCTAAATCAATACGCGTGTGTCTGTGTGTGCATATGATTGCTAAATTGCGAATATTGTAGAGAAAATACAAGAGAGATTTAACTGCAATTTAATTTTTTTTTTACGTTTTGAGCGACAAGCAAATTCGTATGTTGGAGGAGATTATTGTATTTTGCAAAAACTTTCACAATTTCTTTTACTTTTCTAGCAAATATAGCTAGAATAGTGTTACATTAAAGTGGAAAATATACTAATCTTAACAAAATTGGGGTATAAATATTTAGGTGTTAGGATCCAACTCGTTCATCTTGGTAAAAAACACACGTTTGTAAATGCGCAAGTATGCGTTTGTCACGTTGCTTTTGGTCTTATATCTCAGGATTGGCCGAAGAAATTTCGTTCAAATTTGGCTCAAATATCTATTTTTGGGTTATTGATTATATTAAGTTTTTAAGATTCGTTAAGGGGTGACATCGCAAAAAAGCCGATTTCCATTTTCTTCAAAGACACTTTAGAGAAAAGTTAAGTAAAACAAATCTGCTTCCCACAATCCATACGTAAATAATCCAAATTATTTTTTCAAAATATGAACTTCTACTTTTTATAATTGAAATACATTTTTTTTTTGTTCTTTTCGTGTATCTCCGTTCGGTTTGAAAATTTTTCAATAATGTTTTAAAGTTTATACGTCATATATAAAACTATCAAAAAATTTCAACATTTCTTTTTAAATTGTGGATCCAATCAAAAATGCAGAACGTTTTTTTTAAATTGTTCCCTATTTTAACTTTTATTAAAGAGGATTTCAGATTTAGAGAAAACATTAAGCAAGCATGTGAAATGTAATCTAAATATAAATATTTAAAGAAAAATATTTCTTAAAATGTTTTCCCGTCCTGTATAAAATATATATTTCTTTTAAATGTTAACTAAACAAAGATGCGTGCCCAAAATCTATTTCCAGTCCGCATGAGCATTCAACTGGACGGAATGAGCAGATTATTTTTTTTATTTTTCAAGTAGTGACCCACAAATATGTCATCAAGATTAAACTTTACACTGATTCTTGTGTGAGTATTAAAGCTTTGTAAGTAAGTTAAAATGGAAATTTATTGAGAAATTCTTATAGGAAATTAAAGTTTGCGATCTGATGACCGTTAACGACAATTATATTCGTTATTCCGAAGAAAATAAAAAAAAGTCAGTTTGATCCGGCCCACAGAACCCCCACAAAGACTGGAGATATGTTTGCAAAAAAATTGTTTTTAATATATAAGATAAAACGGGTCAAAAATAAGGAATTTACTATTTATTAGGTAATTAGATTCTGTTCGCTGTTTACAGGATCCATCGAAATCGTTAAATGGATTACCTCGTAATTTTGGTGAGCGATACCCACATACAACTTCTTTTATGATATGTATTTATTCCGTAATTCATCCAACATTCAAATTTTGCCAACTAACAAATGCTGCCGATTTATTTTAAAATAGCAATTTACTTTACCACATTCAATCCTGCTGGCCGTTTCTATTCAAAATTTATGGTAAAACAATAATAGCATAAATTAGATTATTATTCATTGAATAATATAAAAGATTTATTCCAAAGAGATCAGAACTAGAAAATAATATACGGTAAAAAATTTCAAGTTACCTTCATAATTGTTTTCTCATAAATATTACTCTGTATATTTATCAGTGTAAAATGAATATTCATCTTGTTTAGAATATCATTAAATGCGATAAATATTTATATAATATCGTTGTATATGTGTGACTGTGTGGTTTTAATATTTCTGGTATTGTTTTAATCAATATTTCTATTTCAACAAAACATATATCTTTAACAGTGTAAGAACTCATAACTGAAAATAATCGAAAATATATTTAATCCTATTTAAAAAAATATCTGTTTTTCCTAGGATGTTGGAAAAAAAGAAAAAATCGATAAATCTTTTCTACTTTAACGTGACGAGACCTGCTTATAACCAAATAAATAACATTCTTGCTATCTTATTTCCTTTTTTTCAGCTTCGTTTTTTCTCATCCGTTCATTTTTCCTGCCTCTATTTTTTATACTAAAGGAATTTTTTTATTTTTAATTATTCATTGGAAGATATTGCGATCGTAACAGTCCATTTCATGCAAGCCAGACCTTTGGGATTTCTCTTCCATCTATTTCAAGTAACTTGATTTGCTTTTCATGTGCCACAGCTTGACAACGAATTGTTTATTTAATCTGTTATGGTCGATCGTTATTATACGCCCCAACAAAGTTAACCTTCTTTCCATTATCGCTGTTTTTAGGTCTTCTTGATTTTAGTAGTTCTTGTCTCCTTCCTTTGTTACCGTTAGACCGTAAATTTTCCTTAATAACCACTTATCTAAATTGAGCAATTTTGTGAGAATAATTACGCGTAATGTTTCATTTCCATATAAGAGAACGGATAATACTACAGCTTAACAATATCATAACGCCAAGAAGAACTGGAAATAGGGTTTCATACTGCGCGCCCAAAATCTATTTCCAATCAGTGTAGTTGTTCTATCGGATGGATTGGGCTGATTTATTCGTTCCAGTAGAAATGACAAACAGATACAACATCAAGCATCGATTGACCTTTAGAGTGATTTTCCTGTGAGTAACAACCCGGTAAAGACCCACGATCTAGTACTAAAGGAGAATTTCTTGAGAAATTCCCATAGGAGACTCAAGTTTGTGAACCGATGACGCTTAAAGACATACTGTGTCTGTTGATGATTCGGAGTAGAATAAAAAAAAACATCCCGATCCGTCCAGTAGAACGCTCACAGGGATTGGAAATAAGTTTTCAGCTCAAATTTATAATAAATAAGATAAAATGGGTACAAATAAAGAATTAATTATTCAATAGGTAATTTCTTTTTTGTTCGTTCTTTCAGGATCCATCGCACTCACTTAATGGATTACCTCCAAATTTTGGTGAGGGATATCCGTACACAACTTCTTCCTTTATGGTAACAATTTATTACCGAAATAGCGATATTTTAATAATTTACATTGTATAAAAATACAATATCTTTTTTTGAAACTTGTTTCTACCTTTATGCATCTGTTTCTTATTGTGTTTGTGTGTGTATATGTGTTTGTGAACAAACATCTACGTAGTATTTCTGTGTACACGTAATTGTGTTTTGTAATTAAGATGTGGAAACGTAAAATAAAGCGGAATTAATTAACCGCAAATTAATTTTTATTATTTTTGACCGACAAGCATCACCGTTTATTGGAAAACCTTTTTCTTATGTATTAGGTGTTTCAAATCAAAGTCTTCAAAATTCTTGATTAAATTTTATAGTAGTTGCAGAAATATTATTAGGGCTTTACTTTAAAAATGATCGAAAATTTACAGATAATTTATTTCTACGCACGTTTATCCATATGAACATTAATACAATTATGAATAATAATTTCTTTGCTAAATGAAATGGAAATCAATTTTACCAATAATCAACAACTATTATGCGTCTTTCTTTATAGTACCATTCACTACTGCGTTTTGGTGAACAATTCAAACCACGCTGGCAGATTCTCACTAACACCTTGAAAGTTTATTGTAAACGTTTACTACATGATTATTTTTTTAATTGAACATTATAAAAGCATAATTCCACATATCAGAACTTAAATAATATCTGAAAGAAATTTCATTGCAGGTTAAACATCTGTATTGATTTTTATACAATTCTAATATTAATAAATTTCGTATTTCATTAATTCACAAATATTTTATGATTGTAACTTTAGTAATATAGACAAGATTTTAATACATATTATTTTTTAAAAGAATACTTTTTTCATTCCAGACTGAAAATTAAAAATTAAGACAAGTAAAGTTGAACCAGTTACTTAATTCTCAAAAAATATAATAATAAGAATCAAAAATAAATAAATTTAAATGCAAAGCTTCTTTTTAACCCGTATATGTTGTTTTTTTTGTCCAATCATTTGACTGGTTTGATGCAGCTCTCCAAGATTCCCTATCTAGTGCTAGTCGTTTCATTTCAGTATACCCTCTACATCCTACATCCCTAACAATTTGTTTTACATATTCCAAACGTGGCCTGCCTACACAATTTTTCCCTTCTACTTGCCCCTCCAACATTAAAGCGACTATTCCAAGATGCCTTAGTATGTGGCCTATAAGTCTGTCTTTTCTTTTAACTATATTTTTACAAATGCTTCTTTCTTCATCTATTTGCCGCAATACCTCTTCATTTGTCACTTTATCCACCCGTCTGATTTTTAACATTCTCCTATAGCACCGCATTTCAAAAGCTTCTAATCTTTTCTTCTCAGATACTCCGATCGTCCAAGTTTCACTTCCATATAAAGCGACACTCCAAACATACACTTTCAAAAATCTTTTCCTGACATTTAAATTAATTTTTGATGTAAACAAATTATATTTCTTACTGAAGGCTCGTTTAGCTTGTGCTATTCGGCATTTTATATCGCTCCTGCTTCGTCCATCTTTAGTAATTTTACTTCCCAAATAACAAAATTCTTCTACCTCCATAATCTTTTCTCCTCCTATTTTCACATTCAGCGGTCCATCTTTGTTATTTCTACTACATTTCATTACTTTTGTTTTGTTCTTGTTTATTTTCACGCGATAGTTCTTGCGTAGGACTTCATCTATGCCGTTCATTGTTTCTTCTAAATCCTTTTTATTCTCGGCTAGAATTACTATATCATCAGAAAATCGTAGCATCTTTATCTTTTCACCTTGTACTGTTACTCCGAATGTAAATTGTTCTTTAACATCATTAACTGCTAGTTCCGTGTAAATATTAAAAAGTAACGGAGATAAGGAACATCCTTGTCAGACTCCTTTTCTTATTACCGCTTCTTTCTTATGTTCTTCTATTGTTACTGTTGCTGTTTGGTTCCTGTACATGTTAGCAATTGTTCTTCTATCTCTGTATTTGAACCCTAATTTTTTTAAAATGCTGAACATTTTATTCCAGTCTACGTTATCGAATGCCTTTTCTAGGTCTATAAACGCCAAGTATGTCGGTTTGTTTTTCTTTAATCTTCCTTCTACTATTAATCTGAGGCCTAAAATTGCTTTCCTTGTCCCTATACTTTTCCTGAAACCGTATATGTATAACAAAAAATGTAGTCGATACTAGTTTTTTTAGCCTCCGGGACCACCGTTCAGATATTGCTTGCAGAATATTTTTGTAGCGTGTGAAAAATGCCGTGGTTGACAACGTTTCGAACGCGAGACCAGCAGATGAAAAGCCGAGACGTTACTACTAGCCCCACGGAGGCCGGAAAAATATGTAGTCAGTAATTCTTAATCGACACCAAGAAAAAATTACTGTAGATTAACTGATGAAAATTGGTATACAGGTACTTTTTATAATGAAAGTGCACAGTAAGAAAGGATTTTGCAATTTCCGAGTTCAAAATGTTAAAATGCAGTAACAATGAAATTTACTTAACTTTTCAATTTCTCAATAACTAATGAAGATATAAACTTTATTTTTGGTTTGTGTAATTTTTATGCGAATACTTAAAAATCATTTTCTGTATTTTTTGAAATTCTGAGTTTAAATGGTTAAAATGGAGTTATGAATTTTTTTTAAAACCAGATTACCTTTGTAATTTCTCAGAAACAAATGAAGGTATCTACTTGATTTTTTGATGTGTGTAATTTCCACAATATTTAAAAACTAATTTCCAGATTTTCCGAAAGTCAACCTTGAATGGAGTGAATAAGATAAAATATTTTCAACAGTATTTTCAAATTTTCCCAATCGATTATACTATGCAAGATATTCATCAGATTTAGATTGCTAAATATATATATATATATATATATTTTCCATTTTTCGGGTTTTTCATTTCAATTTTTAAGTGATGTGACTGTGTACAGCTCGGCGGCTCAACCAATTCTGTCACCGTTACTGTATTGCCAACGAGACTGACTGCAAATGCTACCGGTTACTTGACTAAAAAACATAAAATAAAAAAATTGACTACCATGGGAAACGCAAGTAACCACGTACTTCTGGAAATGCCGCGGTGGGGGTGCTAGTTTAACATATCTATCGCCGTCAGAATATAATTATTATTCTTTATTATTTTTTGTAAATAGCTTAAAATATAAGTTGTTGTCATTATAATCAATAACATGAGTTACAAAACCATTTTTCCTAGATTAATCTTACTTTTACAAAATTTTCTTTGGAAATTTTCACTTCAAAAAGTACAGGTTTAATTACTAATCTAATACATAAATTAATTAGGTTCCCTAATTTTTGAAAATATTTGGATCATCTGATAAAAGATTATGTTTTATTATTTCTATTATGTGTTTCTAACAACGATTTCTGATTAAGCGCCAATTAAAAAGAGAAAGTGTATCATAAATGGATAAAGCTAAACCAAATCAAATGATAATTGGATAAAAAATAGAGGAAAATTGGGAAAGATGCATTTGTAAATTATATATTAACTGAGACTGATTACATAATTATTACACAGGGAAGAATAATTATGTAGAGAAAACGTTTTATAAAACAGAATTTTAAATAGGAAGAACATAAATTTCAAACAAAAGGAAAGCATTTATGTCAATACTGACACAGAACGTTGCATAAAAGACAACAATTTCAAAAATTCGTAGATTCATAGTCCTACAAACTTACTTATGTATATGTGCTTTCAGGTATTTATGTGTGTTTGGTGAGTACTTATTTATTACATAATTCGTTTCTATTTGATGATTTCAGGATCCGTCACAATCGTTTAATGGACACCAAACTCCGTACGTTGGTGGAGGATTGCCGTCTACACCTTCGTTTATGGTAATTTTTTTTTAAAAATAATTTACTTTAATAAGATTTTTTGTACGTAAATGTGTATGCATGTTCATTTTTATACAATTAGAAAAAATAATTTTTTATTTAATGAATAGTAAATAAATTTTTGTGGGAAATAGTAATGAAAGTGGATCTTTGTTGTTGCAGCAACCACCTTTTGGTGATCCTTATTCAATGTATGGTGGCCGTTCTTCACCAACACCTTCACAATTCATGGTAGGCACTTACTTTCATATTAAATAATTAAGATATGAATTAATTTCTATTTTTGATGGAGAATTCCTTTTTAAGCAGTCTTGGCTTATAATAATTATTTTATTCCATTATTTATTACCAAGGTTAATTATTTTCATCCATTTAAGATCTGATCAATACGGCTTAAATATTTTGGTCGGGAAAAATTTTTATTTAATGAACTCATATTTCTTTTTTTTTATTTTAAGTAAATCAACATGTAATATGTGTTTGTCTGTGTGTGCGTGAGCGTGAATAATTTCTATAAATTGCGAATATTGTAGAGGAAACAAGACAGAGATTTAACTGCAATTTAATTTTTAACGTTTTTTTAAGCAACAAGCACATTTGTATGCTGGAAGAGATTATTGAATTTTGCCAAAACCTTCGAAATATCTTTTACATTCCTGGTAAATATATCTAGAATAATGATTCATAATAATAGAAGATATCTTATCAAAAATGGGATAAAATGGCTGAAAAAAAGGAATTTACAATTCATTAGGTAATTCGAATCTGTTCCCTGTTTACAGAATCCATCGCAATCGTTTCAAGGATTAACTCCAAATTTTGGTGAGGGATACCCACATGCAACTTCTTTTATGGTAAGTATTTATTCCAAAATTCATTACAGAAATAATGTTAATTTAATAATTTTAATTTCTTATACTTATTCACTGGAAATAGTGTCTCATACTGCGTGTCCAAATCCAAATCCAGTCAGTATAGGCGTTGTATTGTGTGGATTGGGCTAATTTTTTCATTACGCTAGAAATTAGAAACAATTATGATATCAAACATCGAATAACCTTTAGAGTGATTTTCCTTTGAGTATAACAACCTCGGAAAGAAACGCAATTAAGTACTAAATGGGGATTTTTTGAAAAAATTCGCATCGGAGATTCAAGATTGTTGTTCTACGACGCTTAATGAAATAATCTATCTGTTGGACATTCGGGACTGAATAACAATAAAACAGCCCGATAGGTCCAGTAGAACCCGCACAGGGACTGTAAATATGTTTTAGGCTGAATTTTTTAATAAGATAAAATGGGTAAAAATAAGGAATTTATTATTCAATAGGTAATTTGTTTTTTCCGCTGTTTCAGGATCCATCGCACTCACTGAATGGATTACCTCCAAATTTTGTTAAGGGGTATCCGCACACAACATCTTCCTTTATGGTAAGAATTTATTACCGAAACAAGGATATTTTAATAATTTACATTGTATAAAAATACGAATATCTTTTTTTGAAACTTGTTTCTACTTTTATGCATCTGTTTCTTCTTGTATGTGTGTGTGTTTGTGGATAAGCATCTACGTAATATTTCTAGTTACAATTAATTATGTTTCGTAATTACTAAGAGAAAACGAAAATTAAAACGAAATTAGTTAACCACAAATTAATTGTTGTTGTTTCTGACCAACAAGCAAAATAGTTCATTGGGAACTTGTTTTCTTATATATCTGGTGTTTCAAATAAAAAATTTCGAAAATAATTTTTATTGTACTTACATAAACATGATTAGTGCCTTACTTTAAAAATTATCAACAGTTTATAGATAACTTATTTTTACCCACGTTTGTCGGTATTAACATTAACAAAATTATGAAAAATAATTTCTTTGCTAAATGTAAAGGAAATAATTTTTCCAACAATCAACGACCATTTGCCTTCATTCTTTATAGTACTATTCACTACTGTCTTTTTCTGGACCACATTCAATTCATGCTGACAGATTCTCACTAGTACCTTCACTGTTTATTGTAAGCATTTACTACATGATTATCTTTATTTGCAGATTGATTGTTTTTTAGATTGAGTGCATAATTATTACACAGGGAATAATATTTATGTAGAGTAAAACATTTTATAAAACATGAACGCAATTTTAAATACGATGAGCATAAATTTTAAACAACAGGAGAGCATATTTGTCAATACTGACACAGAAATGTCAACAATTCGTAGATTCATGGTCTTACAAACTTACTTGCGTATATGTGATTTCAGGTATTTATGTGTGTTTGGTGAGTACTTATTTATTACATAATTCGTTTCTATTTGATGATTTCAGGATCCGTCACAATCGTTTTATGGACACCAGACTCCGTACGTTGGTGGAGGATTCCCACCTACACCTTCTTCGTTTATGGTAAATTTTTCTTAAAAATAATTTACTACAATAACAATTTTTGTACGTAAATGTGTATGCATGTTCATTTTTATATAATTAGAAAAAATAATTTTTTATTTAATGAATAGTAATTAAATTTTTGTGGGAATTAGTAATGAAAGTGGATCTTTGTTATTGCAGCAACCACCTTTTGGTGATCCTTATTCAATGCATGGTGGCCGTTCTTCTTCAATACCTTCACAATTCATGGTAGGCATTTACTTTCAAATTAAATAATTAAGGTATGAATTAATTTTTATTTTTGAAGGAGAATTCCTTCTTAAACAGTCTTGGCTTATGATTATTATTTTATTCCATTATTAATTACCGAAGTTGAGAATTTTCACCCATTTAAAATTTGATCAATATGGTTTAAATATTTGGGTCGGGAAAATTGTTAATTTAATAAACTCATATGCCTATTTTTTTATTTATTTGAAAGTAAACCAACTGTTAATATGTGTGTGTCTGCGTGTGCGTGTGCGTGTGCGTGCATAAGTTTGCTAAATTACAAATATTGTAGAGAAAACAAGAGAGAGATTTAACTGCAATTTAATTTTTAACATTTTTTTAAGCAACAAGCAAATTCGTATGTTGGAAGAGATTATTGTATTTTGCCAAAACCTTCACAGTGTCTTTTACATTCCTGGCAAATAGAGCTGGAATAGTGTTACACTAAAACGGAAAATATAGTGATCTTAGCACGCTACATTCAATGCGTGCTGGCAGATTCTCACCAATACCTTCACAGTTTTCTTAAGTATTTACTCCATAAAATTAATTATTTAATGAACTTATAAAACTGTAAATCCACATCGGAAATTAAATTAATTATAGAAATTTCATCGTCTCGGATTGATTTTACGGAGAATCCAATAAATAATAAATAATTAAATAATATTGAAATATTTTTTGTCTGTAACTTCATTAATAAAAGCATGATTTTTAACATTTTTTTTTTAAATGTATTTTTTTTTTAACAATGTAATAATTCCAAACTGAAACTTAAATTTTAAAATTGAGACAAGTAATGTTGAACCAGTTACATAATACCAAAACATAAATGAATAATAATGTAAAATAAAAAAATAAAAAAGTAATCTTTAGGCCTTTTTATAACCGGTGTCTACATAATAAAACGTGCCGTGATTATTTTATATTCAACGCTGACTAAAAATCACGTAATATAAATTGATGAAACTTTGTATGTACGTTCTCGTGATGGTGAAAGTGTAGAAGAAATAATGTTTTCAAATTAAAAGCGTTAAAATGTAGTATCAATGAAATTAATTTTTTTTTTAATATCTCAGTAACAAATGCAGATGTAAACTTCATTTTTGGTGCGTGTAATCTTCACGCGAATACCAAAAAAACTAATTTCTAATTTTTTTTTAAATCTGAATGTAAAGGTTTCAATTAATTTTTTGTTTTTTTAAACCGACTTTATGCTTCATAAATCGAGCTATCAAGAAACGTCTACAATCCTTTTTTAATTATAAAATCCCGAACTAAAATGCAGAAAAGCCTCTTGAAAATTGTTTTTTCTTATTTTAGCTTTTATTGAACTGGGGGCTGTTAGATTTAGAGAAAAACTTACTTAAGATAATATCTCAGCTTAACCGATTATGATTATTTTTAGAAAAAATATTTTGTAAAATATAATCTTTATCTTTAAAAAAATATATACTCTGTTTTAAACGTATCCTAATTACATAAATACGATTAGGACTTAACGTAAACAATTTTTTTTCTCAATAAATTTATTGATAACAAACGTTCATATAACTGTGTGTATTGCTCATTTTCACATATTAAAGAAAAATAAATGTTTTATTTAATAAATAGGAAACAAATTTTGCCATTTAACAATTCCGGCTGATTTATTTTTAGCAGCAATTTTATTTGCTTTTAGTTAACCACATTCAATGCTGGTGGCCGTTTCTTACTCATATAATCAAAATTTACGGTAAAACAATTACAGCATAATTTAAATTATTATTCATTGAATTTTATAAAAGATTAATTCCAAAGGGATCAGAACTTGAATTAAACGGTAAAAAATTTCAAGTTACCTTCATAATTATTACGACAAAAATATTACTCTGTATATTATTCATTGATATTCTTTGGTTATCTTTAGTATATTTGGCATCTTGGTTGAAATCATTAAATGTGATAAATATTTATATATAAATAATTGTGCGTGTGTTTTTTTTATTCCATATTTCTGATACTGTTTTAATCAATACTCCAATTTTAAGAAAATATGTTTATTTAATAATGTAATAACTCATTACTGAAAGTTAATCGAAAAAAATATTTAATCATATTTCGAAGAAATTTCTGCGTTTCCTACGATGTTGAAAAAACAAGATAAAATAGAGAAATTATTTCCTTTTGTTATCCGAATATTTATAACCCAAACATATAACATTTTTTCTAGGTTATTTCCTCTTCTTCCATGCGCTTTTCATTTTTACAGTTTCGTTTTTCTCATCTGTTCATTTTCTTTCTATCTTTATTTTTTCCGCTAAAAGAATTTTTATATTGTTAATTAATCACGGGAAGATATTGCCATCGCAACCGTTCATTTACTGCAAGCACATTCTCCGGGATTCCTCTTCCATCTGTCTCAAGTAATTTGATTTGCGTTTCATGTACCACGACTTGTCGAAGAATTGTTTATTTAATCTGTTTTGGTCGATCGTTCTTATTCGCCCCGATAAATTTAATCTTCTTGCCCCTTCGCTTTTTTTAGGTCTTCTTCGTTTTGTTAGATCTTGTCTCTTTCTTTTGTTACGGTTAGACCGTGAATTTTCCTTAGTAAACTCTTATCGAACTCGAGCAATTTTGCGAGGTTAATTCGTAGAAGTAATGTTTCAGTTCCATATAAGAGAACAAATTTTACTACAGTTGAATAATGTCTTAACACCCGGACGAAATGGAAATAGGTATTCATATTGCGTGCTAAAAATCTATTTCCGGTAAGTGGAATTCCATTCTATCGGATGGTTTCTGCTGGTTTTTCATTCCGATAGAAATGACAAACAAGTATGACATCAAGCATCGAATGAGAGTGATTTTCCTGTTAGTATAAATCTCGGAAAGGACCGCAATTAAGTACTAAATGAAAATTTCTTGAGAAATTCTTATAAGAGACTCAAGTGTGTGATTCGGAGCAGAATAAAACAAAACAGCCCGATTCGTCCAGCAGAACGTCCACAGGGATTGGAAATAAGTTTTCGGCTAATTTTTTTAATATATAAAATATAACGGGTAAAAAATAAGGAATTAATTATTCAATAGGTAATTTGTTTTTTGTTCGTTCTTTCAGGATCCGTCGCAATCGCTTAATGGATTACCTCCAAATTTTGGTGAGGGATATCCACACACAACGTCTTCCTTTATGGTAAGAATTTATAACCGAAATAGGGATATTTTAATAATTTACATTGTATAAAAATACGAGTATCTTCTTTGAAACTTGCTTCTACTTCATGCATCTGCTTCTTATTGTGTGTGTGTGTGTGTATGTGTATGTGTGTGAGTGTGTTTTTGTAGACAAACATTGACGTATTATTTCTGTGTACCCTTAATTATGTTTCGTAATTAGGAAGTGAAAACGCAAAATAAAACGCAATTATCTTACCGCAAATTAATTTTTTATGTTATTGACCAACAAGCATCATCGTTTATTGTACATACATAAGAAACTTTCTTTCTTATATATTCGGCGTTTCAAATCAAGGACTTAATAATTATTGATCAATTATTATTGTACTTACACAAATATGATTAGGCCCTTACTTTAAAAATAATCAACGATTTATAGGTAACTTATTTTTATGCACGTTTGTCCATATGATCATTGCATATAAAATTATGAAAAATAATTTCCTTGCTAAATGAAAAGGAAATAAATTTTACCGACAACCAACAAATATTTGGCATCGTTCTTTATATCACCGATCACTACTGTCTTTTGATTGTCGACATTCAATTCATGCTGGCAGTTTCTCACCAATACCTTTACTGCTTACTGTAAACATTTACTGCGTGATTATTTTTTTAACTGATCATTATAAAATCATAATTTCACATATCAGAACTTAAATAATTACTGATAGAAATTCCATGACGGTTTAATCATTTGGATTTATTTGTAATTCCTAACATTAATAAATTTTAAATACACAAATATTTTATTATTGTAACTTCAGTAATATAGGCACGATTTTAATACATATTTTATTTTTTTTAATGAAAAATATTTTTTTAACGATGTAACAATTCCAAACTGAAAATTTAAAATTGGGAGAAGTGAAATTGAACCGGTTACTTAATTCTCAAAAAAAAAACAACCAGAATGCAAAATAATAAAGAAATGAAATTTAAATTTAAAGCTTCTTTCTAACCCGTATCTGTATAACAAAACATGTAGTCAATACTAGTTTTTTTTTGTTTTTTCTTTGACCTCCGAGATCACCGTTCAGGTATTACTTCAGAGGATGAGATTAAAGACAATTTTGTAGTGTGTAAAAAAAAACACGCTTGACCGGGATTCGAACCCGGTACTTTCGGGGCCGAGACACTACCACTCGCCCATGGATTCCGGAAAAATATGTAGTCGGTAATTATTAATCAACACCATGCAAAATTTACTGTAGATTAATTGATGAAAATTGGTGTACAGGTACTTTTTATAATGAAAGTGCACAGTAAGAAAGGATTTTTTCAATTTCCGAGTTCAAATTGTTAAAACGCAGTAACAATGAAATTTACTTAACTTTTCAATTTCTCAATAACCAATGAAGATACAAACTTCATTTTTGGTTTGTGTAATACCTAAAAAAAATTTTCTATATTTTTGATATTCTGAGTTTAAAATAGAATTTTGAATTTTATTTAACCCCGGTTTCCTTTTTAACTTTTGGTAATAAATGGGCTTTTTGAATTTTAATATTTTAGGGATGCGACGGTGTAGAACACTTTGGCTCAACCAGTACTATCACTTTTACTGTATTTGCTACAGTAAATTTGCAGCCTCCGATCAAATAACCGGGAGCTGCATCTGCCTCCGGTTATTTGACTAAAAAACAAAAAATAAAAAAATTGACCACGATGGGAAACGCAAGTACCCATATATCCTGTCGGCAAAGCTGCGGCGGGGATGTTAGTTTGAAATATTTATCGCGTCAGAATATAGTTATTATTTTGTATTATTTTAAGTAAATAGCCTAAAAAATAAGTTACTGTCATTATAATCAATAACATAAGTTACAATATCATTTTTATAGATTAATCTTACTTTCCTAAATTTTCTTTCGGAATTTTCACTTCTCAAAGTATAGGTTTAATTACTTTCCAAATGACAAATTAATTATTTTCTTCATTTCTTGTTAATATTTCTCATAATTAAATAAACACATTATATTATTTCTATTATGATTTTCTGACAAAAAACCTTTGATTAAGCTCCAGCCAGAAAGTGTATTATAAATGGATGAAATTAAACAATGCTGTAAGTAAATCAACAGATAATTGGATTTAAGATTGGGAAAAATGCACTTGTAAATTTAATGTTAACACAAATTGATTGCATAATTACTACTGAAGGAAGAATAATTGTGTAGAGAAATACATTTCATACAACATGAACGCAAATTTAAACAAGATGAAAATAAATTTAAAGAACAGAAAAGCATATTTTTCAATACTAACCGAGAAGATTACGTAAAACACAATTTGAAACTTTGTAGTTTCATGTTCCAATAAAACTCACTTGTGTTTATGTGCTTTCAGATATTTATGTGTGTTTGGATGAGTACTTATTTATTACATAATTATTTTCTATTTGATGATTTCAGGATCCATCAAAATTGTTTAATGGTCACCAAACTCCGTACATTGTTGGGGGATTCCCACCGACACACTCTTCGTTTACGGTAATTTTTTACAAATAATTTACTATAATAATATTTTTGTACATAAAGGTTTCTGCATGTTTATAAATGATTATTTTTTTTGCAGATTGATTTTGTTTTGAGATTGAGTGCATAATTATTACACAGGGAAGAATAATTATGTAGTGTAAAACATTTTATAAAACATAAACGCAATTTTAAATAACATGAACATAAATTTTAAGCAACAGGAAAGCATATTTGTCAATACTGACACAGAAATTACAACAATTCGTAGATTCATGGTCTTACAAACTTACTTGTGTATATGTGCTTTCAGGTATTTATGTGTGTTTGGTGAGTACTTATTTATTACACAATTCGTTTCTATTTGATGATTTCAGGATCCGTCACAATCGTTTAATGGACAGCAAACTCCGTACGTTGGTGGAGGATTCCCGCCTATACCTTCTTCGTTTATGGTAATTTTTTTTTTTTAAATATTTTACTACAATACTATTTTTTGTACTTTGCATGTTCATTTTTATATAATTAGAAAAAAATAGTTATTGAATGAGTATTAAATAAATTTTTCTGGGTATTAGTAATCCAATTACATCTTTGTTATTACAGCAACCACCTTTTGGTGATCCTAATTCAATGCATGGTGGCCGTTCTTCACCAGTACAATTCATGGTAGGCACTTACTTTCAAATTAAATAATTTTGATATGAATTAATTCTTATTTTTAAAGGAGAATTTCTTCTTAAACAGTCTTGGTTTATAATAATTATTTTATTCCATTACTTATTACCGAAGTTGATAATTTTCTCCCATTTAAGACTTGGTCAATATGATTTAAATATTTGTTTTTGGAAAATGTGTGTGTGTGTGTGTGTGTGTGTGTGTGTGTGTGTGTGTGTGTGTGTGTGTGGGGGTGTGTGGGTGTGTGGGTGTGTGGGTGTGTGGGTGTGTGTGTGTGTGTGTGTGTGTGTGTGCGCGCGCGCGCATATGATTACAAGTGAGATTTATTTAATTGTAATTTAATTTTTATTGCTTTTTGAGCAACAAGCACAGTCGTGTTATGATGGATATTATTGTATTTTGCCAAAACCTTCACAATTTCTTTAGAATATAATTAGAATAGTGTTACATTAAAATTGAAAATATACTGATTGTATCAAAAATGCGGTACAAATAATTAGATTTTAAGATCCAAAATAGATCTAGGTAAAAAAGAAAACTCATTTTTTTATGCGTAAGTATGTTTACTTGCGTTTGTCACACTGCTTTTGGCCTTATATTACTGGATTGACCAAACCGATTTGGGGTCAGATTTGGCTTAAATATATCTATATGTAGGGTATTTATTATATTAACTTTTTCAAGTTTCGTTAAGGGAGTGGAAGGATATCGCAAAAAATCCTACTTCTGTTTTCTTGAAGGTCATTTTAGAGAAAATTAAGTAAAGAAAAATTGATTGTCATACATAAATAATACAATTTTTTTTTTCAAAAAATATCATCCTCCACTTTTGTTTTATATTTGTCAATATTTTGTTGTTCTTTTCGTCTATCTCCTTCAGTTTAAGATTTTTCAAGAAGTTTTTGAAAGCTTATACTTTATATATAAAGCGATCAAGAAATAACTATTATTTTTTAAAGTTATAGTACAGACTGAAACTCCAGAAAAGTTTTCTGATAATTTATTTTCTTAATTTAGTTATATTAAGGGGATTTTAGGTTTAGGGAGAACTTTACTTAAAATATGTTAAACGTAAAATACATATAAATATTTTTAGAAAATTATATCTTTATATGTATTCCCCATCTCTAAAAATGTATATTCTGTTTTGAACATTAATTGAATGAACTGTAAATAGATTTTCGTATTGCGTGCCCAAAATCTATTCCAGTCTGGGTGGACGTTGTATTGGACGGGATGAGATGAATTTTTTTATTCTTCAAGGAATGACTAACAAATGCGTAATTAAGCTTTAAAGTGAAAAAAGCTTTAAAGTAAAAACTTTAAAGTGATTCTCCTGTAAGTAATAATCTTGGAAAGTTCCACAATTAAGTAATAAATGAAGATTTTTGTGAAATTCCTATACGATACTCAAGATTGGGTCGATGACCCTTAATTAAAAATCTGTTAGTCATTCCTAACAGAATAAAAAAATATCTGACGTGGACATCTCATGACTTCCTTGTACGCTTATTAAATTACATTTAGATATTTTTTAAAAAAATGAAAAGTACATAAAATTTTATATCATCAAAAACTTGTGAGATTTTTCTTATTTTTTTGTTGTTATTATTGAATTATTATTCATCATCAAAATTTTTTTTACAATGAAAGGTTAATAATTATTAATAAATCAATACATTTAAATTAAAAAAAAAGAAGTTAATAAAAAGGAGATGAAGTCTGGTTCGAACCTATATGCCTTCCCCTAAGATAATATCCAAACATTTCATTAATTAAAATTTTATTTGACTATAACTCTGAAACCAATAAAAAAAAGTAACATTTATGATATATCACTGAAATCGCTCAATAAGCGGAAATCTCTCTGTTAAGCGGTTAACAAAAAGTACAAAATCCTTATTTTTTGTAATTTTGGGCTTTTTTGGACACTTATGGTTCAGTCGATTGCAATTAAAAGGAGACGTGGACAACTAGATGTTAGAACAGTTTTAAATCCAAAATTTCAATATCCTACGGCTAATCGTTATCAAATTCTACGAGATACATTCGTACATACATACATACATACATACATACGTTCGTATGTACAGACGTTCGCCGAATGTAGTCAAAATGGATTCATAGATGGTCAAAATGAATATTTACGTTGAAATCTGAAAACGGAAATTTTTCAGAATCACAATACTTTCTTTATTCGTGCAAGGAAGTAAAAAATCAGCTTCATCCATCAGATAGAACGCCCACACGGACTGTGTGCACAACAATCTTTTTAACGTATAAGATAAAACGGGTCAAAAAAGGAATATTCAGTAGGTAATTAGTTTCTGTTCGCTGTTTGCAGGATCCATCGAAATCGTTTAATGGATTACCTCCAAATTTTGGTGAGGCATACCCACATACAACTTCTTCCTTTATGGTTAGTACTTATTCCATAATTCATTACCGAAATATTTATATTTTAATAATTTTTTACGTCATACAAGAACATCTTTACGAAAATTGCTTACACCTCCTCAATACGTCTGCTTCTTCATGTGTGTGTTTGTAGGCAAACCTCTATGTAATTTTTTGTGTACACTTAAGTATCTTTCGTCATTAAAAGTGAAAACTATATAGTATTTATTACATAATTCGTTTCTATTTGATGATTTCAGGATCCGTCACAATCGTTTAATGGATACCAAACTCCGTACGTTGGTGGAGGATTCCCGTCTACACCTTCTTCGTTTACGGTAAATTTTTTTTTTATATAATTTACTACAATAAGATTTTTGTACTAACGTGTTTGCATGTTTTTTATACAATTAGAAAAAATAAATTTTTATTTAACGAATATTAAATAAATTTTTCTGAGAATTAGTAATCTTAGTGCATCTTTGTTATTGCAGCAACCACCTTTTGGCGATCCACATTCAATGCATGGTGGCCGTTCTTCACCAGTACCTTCACAATTCATGGTAGGCACTTACTTTAAATTAATTAATTTTTATTAAATACTATAAAAATAATGATATATTTATTCCCGTCAATTATTATACGATCGCCTGAAGCAAATTTTATTTTCAAATCCTTAGACTGGAATTATTGAATAAATAGTAAGAGGTAATACTTATAAACTTACGAATTAGAAAATATATATATATTTTTTTTTTTAAGTTAATTTTATGGCTCATATTCCTCTGAATATTTTTTCTTCTTTTTTAACATATTTATCATTTTCGCTTTTAATTTTCATTTTAAATCTTAAATTTAAATGGAAAAAAATTTAATTTTAATTCCATTTTGATTTGAATTGATTTTAAAGTTATAACAAAATCTTGTTTTATTGTACTTATCAAAATTTTATTTTATTAATGTTGGTGTATTTATAATATGTAATTTTACGTGAACAATCAAAAGATTGTTTCTACTGAAGTTGCGAGAAAATACTCTTGCGTATATATAAAGATATAAGGTGTGTAATCCTATCTTATTTAATTTTATTCTATATTTGGTGGATCTAGTTACTTATTTATATACAGAATGTTTCTAATAAGGTAGACCGGCTATACTTTTTCGGATTCTATTTGTAAAACTAAAAATAAAAAATATCCTCGGGAAAAATGGTAATTTCTCCTTCGTTCTCCCCCTTTCCACCGTTTTGTTATTTTTATATATTAATTTATATCTCAAGTTCGAATAGAGGAATCACATTAATATTTGATAAGCGTCTTTGTAATAAAGTTTTAAAATTTGCAAAAAATCACGACTTAAATACCTTTGCAAATTAAAAATGGCGGCCATGTTTATTTTTTACTCTGTTATATCTCTTTGCAAATTAATGTTATCAGCAAATCACAGAAATTTTGATAAAACTAATATTTATGGAAATATAACAAATTTTCAGGGCATCTTTAACTGGTAAAAATAAAGAAGAAACTTCACATAAACCTAGGTCCTGAAATGCTTCGTTAGCGAACGGCAGGTGGCGAAAGATTTCGCCCTGATCTCGACATCTTCGGAAAAAAATAAGACTGTAATTCTTCCTAAATTAAGTGGTTTTATATGAAATCTACCTGAAATTTTTTTTAATAGGTCTCAGAACTGTGTTTTTAGTATTTTTCTCGAAAAATCTGGCATTTGATTCTGAGTAAAACAGTATGAATACGAGCTCACAAAAAACAAATAAAACGAATTTCGAAGTTTATTAAAAACAACATATCAAATTGTGGCAAATTTCAACTATGTATTAAATGAAACAAAATTTTTATAGAACCAAAAAATTAAATATTTATAAAAATAATAAATACAAACAAAAAAGAATAAAATCAACTTTTAAATAATTAAGTAACCTTTTGTTGAAAATGTCCTCCGATACAGCGGATACAGCACTCTACTAACCGAACAACGTTTTTGGTGTCTTTTATATTTCTGCAGTTCTTTTGTATTATTAGTTGAACCGCACTGAGGATTCTAATAATTAGCTCTTCTATTGTATTACACGTTTGTTCATATACTAGTAATTTAAAGTGGCTTCACAGATACTAACCTAGAGGTGTAAGACAAAAATGTGGAGTTGTCTTCCTTGTAGTTATCACAAGAACATCTTTCAATAGATCTGGTAAATTATTCTGCAGAAACTTTAAGTATGATGCATTCGAAATATTCTCATTAAAAATAAATAGTTTCTATATTTCCTTTGCTTATAATACCGCACGAAATGTTTACAAGGAACGTGTGTTGTTATCCAATTCTGTGTTGTTTATGCCGTACTATTTTCATGATTCCATATGTAACTGTTTTTTTTTTTGTGGTGAACGCCTCTTCGCAAATCAGTTGATTTCGAATTCGAGAGTTCCAATGTTCAAATCCTAGTAAAGGCAGTTGCTTTTATACGGATAATACCTGCTGGAGATTCCCGGAGGCTAAACAGGAAAAAAATATTATTAACTTGACAAGAATCCAGTGAAAAAAGTTTAGGTGAACAGGATAACTTTCTTGGAATTAAATTTTGTACCTTTTGTAGATTACAAGGATAGAGTATTTGTTTTGAAGAATTCATCATACCGCCAAAACTCCTTCCATTTCTTTCTTTTGTATATTCAAGATTTTGTTTCGTTTAACAACTAGTTAAAAATTACCTAATTCTATATGTTATGATTTTAATAAATTTCAAAATTCTTAAGCTTTTGTTTAGTTTCTGCAGAATTTATTCATACCGTTTATCTTATAATCAAATTCTCTACTAGTTTTGTGTAAAACTTTTACTTGTTTATTACCCATTTTAAAAAGTTATTTTACGCCAAACAAAAAATACTGTGTTTTTCGAACTCAATCTTTTATCCGATATTTCTCGAAAACTACTTAAAAATTGTTCTTGAACTTATTATTTTTCAGCTAAAATTTCATATTAAACCACTAAAAAAAACTTTACCGCTTAATTTAGATTCGGAGAATTACATTTTGACTTAATTTTATTGAAGGCGCTGAAATCGGAACGAAATCTTTCACCAGAGACACTCTCTAACGAAACGATTCCGTACATAGGTCTTCTTTTTTTTTATTTTTTGCTGATGATATCGCCACATAAACTGGAAACTTGTGCGTGGGATATGAAAATGTAGCGTATGAAAAATGCCATGCCTGACCGGGATTTGAACCCAGGATCTCCGGATGAAAGGCCGAGACGCTACCACTCGCGTCACGGAAGCCGGTAAAGTTTATATGAACTTTCTTCTTTATTTTCACCAGTATAACACGTCCTGAAAGTTGTTAAATTCTTTGTAAACCACTCTGAATACTAGTATATATCATTAATTTGTAATGTAATATAAATTTATATGACGTTAGAGTTGAGAAGTATGATTTAATTCGAATATTTTGATTCTCGTTTTTGCTTCTTTAAAAAGTAATATTCTATTATTAATACGATAACTTCCGAAATGGAAATTTGAAATAAGTAATACAATATTAATGATAGTAATTAATATCATCTAGGAGTGATATTTTGAACTGCACTACAGTAATATTAATAAATTTTACCATCCATTATTATTATACAAAGTTTTGTCACGTGGTTTTGTGTGTGTTTTTGGGTGGTTAACTGTGCCGGAGCACACACACACATCCTGACACATCCTGACACATCAGCACACTCACCCGCCTTGTGATGATCCCGGTCTGGACACCATCCCCTCCGTTACACACACACACACACACACACACACACACACACACACACACACACACACACGTGAAAAATATTAATAGTAAATGCATACAGAAGAAATAAACAATAAGTCGATAATTATTATTTGCGACCGCAAACCCCATCGCTTTTTGAACCTCAACCATTATTCTTTCCTGGCCATTCTCCAACTTTACAGTTTATAAATATTTTTATAGTTACACAATTATTTTATTTAATTCTAAATTAAAAATATGTCTGAATTCAAGCTATTAACCATTTAAAAAGTGAGAACTTATTTATCTACATTTAATTGTGATTTCTCTTAGAATTTTTCTTTATTTTAAAATATACAGATTTATGTGAATGTGTTTCGTTAAAAATATATGGAAAATCTATAGATATATGGGTGACTACAATATGAATAGACGTGAAGGTAAATTAATACAGAATATTTTTACAAAATAATTTTTTTTTTATATTCTTCAGCAACAATCGCCATCGGTGTTTGGAGGTGATCCTTCAGTGTTTCCTGGACACTTCTCACAAATTTCATCACCACCATATATGGTAAATAAAATTTGAAAATTCAAAACTGAATATTTTTTATATAAAAATACTTTAACCATAATTTAACGAGTTATTTCTTTTATATATAAATCTATGATTATCTGGGGAAAACTTTATGGAAAACATATATTTTCCAATTAATTAATATATAATATTTCAGTAATATTACTCTTTCTCGTAAGTGTAGATGAATAATTGCTCTTAGAAAATTTATGAAATATAGAAAGAAAGAAAAAGTGGGTGAGAGAGGTACGCATAGTATCAGGCACCTTCTTCTAAAACCATTATGACTCGCTTGGCACCTACTCTATTGTAGTTTAATATTATTTCGATTACTAAGTATAAGTACGGGTATTTTTTATAAATTCTTAAATAGAAAACAATTTAAAACTATTCCATATTTTTATCGTTAAACAATCACCAATAGCTATAGAAAATTAGTAGAAATAAATTGTATGTATGCACAGTGCATTCGGAATGTCGCTGCGCATTATGCTTTAGAATTATTTGGTGCATTCTGTTCTTTGGGTGTTAGATTGGATGCCTTTTAGATTTATTGGGGATTACCCAGTAATAAAGCAAGACGTCAGTAGTTGAGTTATTACTGAACATGCTTCGTTCTGTTTCGTGTTGTTCTATTTATCGGAATCAATAGCAGCGAGAAACGTAATGATTCTTTCGATAGAGGAACGTCCTTTATGAAGGTGACAAGCATACTGATTTACGAAACATAAGTTTTCATAAACTTCTAAAAGATTCTAAATACTCCCATTCCTCACCGCAATGCAGTTCGAACTCTTATCGAAAACATTCGGGCAACAAGCTCTGTTGAAGACGCTGATCGAAGTGGAAGACCGCCTAAATAAAACAAACAGAAGCTGCTTGATATTTCGGATGTTATGGCCGAAAGTTCATCAAAATGCATAATGTGTAAGTTAGCACAGCAGCAAGATATCGATCTTGTTACCGCACATAAAGCAGTAAGAAAAGAAGTGAAACTTTTCCCCTACAAAGTAATATGTGTTCAAGAACTGAAACCTACAAATTATGCCAAAAGACTAAATTATTTCCAACGGTTTAAACGTTTAATTGACCAAAGTTTTTTAGGTATCCTGGAAATTACGTTATTTTCACAGATGAAGCGCGGTTTTATCCGGGAGGGTATATTAATTCACAAAATACGCAACTGTGATCGACAATTAACCCCCATAAATTACAGGTACAATTTTTACACGAAGCAAAAATTGAAGTCTGAGTCGGTGCGAACAGAACGCCCATTGTTGGTCCAATCATTTTTGAAAATGAAGTTAATCGTGATCGTTATTGTGTTGTTTATAAAATTCTTTAGCCGGTTAGTAGAAATGAAAATCAATCATGGTTGGTTCTAACAAGATGACGCCACAGCGCACACAGCTAACAAATCAATAACTTTTTTACGAAATGTGTATGGTGTACTAATCATTTTGAGGGATTTGTAGCCTGCATGATCGCCCGATCTGCCTTCCCCAGATTATTTTCTATAGGGATAAGTGAAATAAGTAGTGTATCGTAACAGATCACACGCACGATTGATGAACTAAAAACCGCAGTAACGACATACGTAAGAGACATTCCAGTAAATTAACCGGTTAAAACTTTTGAAAACAGATTGAAACGTGAGCAGTTTGCATTGATGTTAGAGGAGGTCATTTTCAACACCTTTTATAAACTATTCCAGTTATTATAATAACCGTTTCTATAAAATGATGAAATAAAAATACAAAGTAATAATTAAAGAAGTTTCGTCAATGCACTTCCATAATTACAGTTGACAGCACCTTTCCAAACGAACTGTATAAAAAAAAAGTACGAATAAAACTTCATTAATGAAACCTACAAATCATATTATTTAAATGAAAACATAATTATCTCTTTTAACTTACGGTTTAAAGTTAAAAGAGATAATTAAGTTAAAAATGACAAAAACAAGCATTTGTTTGCAACAATGTGGGATTAATAATGATGTCGGTGATTCTTTAATGAGATTTCCTTTTAACTAAACCAATTCGAAACTGCTGATAACTCTACATATGAATACATTGTCGAAGGATTTTAATAAATATGATAACATATTCAAATTTTTAAATTGCTTTTTAAAATATAATTTGTTATTCTGGAACATAATCCAGTGTTTATTTCTTAGTTTTTTAATGAACTTTAAAATAAATACAAAGATATAACGTTCCTATTTCTCTTAATACTTTTATCTTTATCAATTTTTTTTTTTTACAAATATCAGAAATATTATTTTTATTCACTAAATTAAAAAAAAAAATAAATAAATATATAAATAAATCAGTCAAATTATCAAAGTTGATTAAATATGGAAAGATTAAAGATGGAAAAACTTTTTAATTTTCATTCATACTAATTACTTAACTGAGCATGTATTCTCAGAAAAATGTATCTTTTAAGGAAAATACGATTTGTGAGAGGAAAAAGTATAAAGTGTTATTCAATGAATTAAAAATAAGAATTATAGATATGCAATTAAATATGATTACTGCATAATTATATTAAAAAGTCACTGTTGATTTTTGAGGACAATCTTCGACATTTTCTGGAAAATTCTCACCAATTATGGTGTGAATCTAATATTTTAAAGCGGATCCGTAGTATGCTTGGCATCCTCTCCATTCCACTGTTCTTACCATTTCTCAGCTACTTTCCCTCACTCCAGCAGCCAAAGTAGTTTATTCCAACAGTCACATCAATTAATCGGCAATGACTTGAGCCGTAGCTAATTATGACATCGCTATTATAGTAACGAAATGTTTTGATACTTTTATTAAAAATAAAACTATTTATGCCAAATACTTTGTTCAAAAACCCACCGTGTGGGTCTAGTGGTGAAAGCATCTTTCCAAATCAGCTGATTTGGAAGTCGAGAGTTCCAGCGTTCAAGTCCTAGTAAAGCCAGTTATTTTATACGGATTTGAATAGTAGATCGTAAATAGCGGTGTTCTTTGGTGGTTGGATTTCAATTAACCACAGATCTCAGGAGCGGTCGAACTGAGACTGCAAAACTAACTTCATTTACACTCATACATATCATCCCCATTCATCCTCTGAAGTAATATATGAACGGTAATTCCCGAAAGCTAAACAGGAGAAAGAAAGAATATTTTGTTCAAGATGTATATGAAGTAATTTATTTATTTATTTCTTAATAGTATATGTTTTTTTTTTCAAGTATGTTAAACTAAGGTTTTGCACGGGCACGTATGCCAAACGCATGAATACTGATTTCCATACCGTCTGCTATGGAGATAACGACCTGCACAGTAGAAAAACCAACGAACCGTACCAAAGAAAACATTGGTCAAGCAAACTGAGGACGACCTAAAACACCAGGGACTAAATGTAGCTGACGGAAAACTCGCAGCTACCTCCTGGAGACGATAGAAAAATATCGTATACAATGCACGTTTTCCAGTGACACCCACAACAAGGTACTGGCTTCGAGTTCACCCTCGCCCGTACGTTCGTTAATGGATCAAAGAAGAAGAAGAAGAAGGTTTTGCTACAAATAAACAGTAAGAATGGCGTAATACAAAAGTACATGAAATGAACTGTTTTATTTATTACAGGCTATAATATTACGATTTTCTTTGACGAAGCGTAGTTATTTACAAAAATTATTTTTAAATAGCATGTACGCATATTTTTGTGACAAATAATAGCATGTGTTCCGCGTGCCGGAATAGGAATGGTATAGTCGAGGCAAAAGAGACAGCTTATCGGAAAACCCCGATATAAGTTTTTACATATATTATTATAATTAATTTATAATCTGTACAATAAATAACACATTTTACCCAAATTTAAAATTTGAAGCTCAATTTAATGGAAAAGATTTTACATGAATTTTGCCATTCATGAAAATACAAAGTTGTGTGTTTTAATAAAGGTAGGAAAATGTAGAAATCAATATTATTTAAAAATAACTATATAAATGATTTGTACGTTGGATTATTATAATTATAAAAGGATTCATCTTATAAAAATTAATTCTTATAACAAAAAGGTGAACAGGTGTAGAAAAATTATATATCAACCTAAATTATCAATCGCATTTAAATACGTTAACAGCGGCAGTAATTTTAATAATAGTATAATTGAATTCAGTTGTGGGAAGATAAAATTAATTTAAAATGAAATAAAAGAATATCGGTTAAAAATAATGAATAAACTATATGGATTATTAAATATGTTTTAACAATATTAAGACCGTTTTATTCGATTGGTCTTGGTGGGAATAAAGCATAACTCTATTATTAAGATAAAAAGGACTTTTCTTATTTGATATGAATAAATATTTTAATACGGAATATTATTACAATTTTTTTTTCATATTCTTCAACAGCAATCGCCATCCGTTTTTGAAGGTGATCCTTCTATGATTCCTGGAAACTTCTCACCAATGTCATCACCACCGTATACGGTAAGAAAAATTTAAAAATTCACTCTGAGAAACTCAAAATTGAGCATCTTAACCGCATAAAAAATATTTTAACCGTAACTTAAAATGTTATATTTTTTTTTTTATACAGAGTGTACCACGAAGAAATTTTCACGACATATTTTACTGGTAAAAATAGTGAAAATAGTTTATATAAATATAGGTCTTAAAACGCTTTATTTTCGAGTTACGACTGAAAAATTTCGCTGGAACTCAGCTTTTCTAATAAAAAAAGCTTTACTGTAATATTCAGGGCTCAAATTAAGGAGTAAAGTTGGTAGCTTCTTACGTAATTTGAGCTGGAAAATAAGATAAAATAGGTCCCGTAAATGTAACTCTAGTAGTTTTTAAAATATCAGACCTAAAACACAAAATTCGGTGTTGAAAAACAAGTTTTGTTTTTAGGTTTGTAGTACAAGAGCTTTTTTTAAATTACTAATAAATACGGAAACTTTATTAACAAAACTTGTAAAGAATCTAATTTTCAGAAAATTAATGTAAATACATTTAATTTAGTAATAAATTTAGTAAAGGAAGTTCTAGGATATTTATACGGTTTTTTTTATGTAGTAAGGAAATTGGTGAGGTTGAATTGCAATAAACATTCTGGAAACAGGACTTTGTCCGTAAATGGAATTCCCCGTTATCAAAAAAAAATTCTAAAGGTCAGTTAAAATTTTGTAATGATTGGCTCAGTTGTTTTCGAGTTTATTTGGAACAAACAAAAAAGAGGTTATCTATATATATTGAGATAGTAAACATAATATAACAAAATAACTTTATTAATATAATAGAATTAATAAAAGGATGGATAAAGAAATTCTTGGTTAAACTAATATTTCGTTAAAATATTAAAATTATGAAAATATGTGAAAGTATAGTTCTCTTGTCAAAAATTTCAATAATGTAACAAAAAATGATTCTAAAAATACTTCTAAACTGCTTCTAAATAATACGGGATGCTTCTAAAAATACCTGAACATAAATGTTTAATAAAAAATTATTTCATGCGTGTGTGTGTGGTCCCGTGGAAACATGACAGTTAAAAATATGAATCGTGAATGGATAGATTTTATAGTAAAATACTTTGTTTTTCTTTCAGCCTCACCATCAGTCGTTTTATGGAGAACAACCACATTTTGGTAGTCAATCGCCTATAACTCCTTCATCATCATTTACGGTAAATACTTCTACAAATAGAATTATATAAATTAATTTTGTACTAATATAGTCGTATTCTGGAAAAGAGATTGAGGGCAGAGATAGAGGAAACGTTACAAAATGATCAGACTGCTTTTAAGAAGGACCGATAATATATAGATCATATATTTTACCTTGCGAATGGTTATGGATAAGACACTAAACAGAGGAAAAGAAATAGATATACCATTTCTTCATGTAACAAATGTCTTCGATACAGTTCCAAGACGGGTGTTGTGGAAGGCACTGTAAGAGATTGAAGCTTCACCTATGTTGGCCAAAAAAATTAAATTTTGTATTTAAATGTCATGGGAGCTGTTAGAATAAGACTTCAAAAGTCATCAAGGTTTAATATAGGTGAAGCGGGAAGCTTACTTCTGTTTACTGTTCTGATGAATAGCATTTAAAGAGAGTGTAAGAGGCAAACAAAGAGAGATTATATTGGGAATTGGAAAATGGCCCCTGCGTATACGCAATATTTGTGTACGTTTGTAGATGATGCAGCACTGTTAACAATAAATCAAAAGGACTTACAAAATTCAGTAACTAAATGGGCTAGTGACTAGCCCATTTAGTTACTGAATTTGAATAAAGATGTAAAGATGAATAAAGTGCTTTTGAATAAAGATGTGTAGAGTTGACTCCTCAGAAGAGTAAGGTGGTGTGTGTAAAGAAACGGAAGCGTTAACAGGATTTCACTATAGAATGAAATGGAATAATACTGGAGCAGGTGAATAGTTTCGAGCACCTAAGAACAGTGATTTCTTCTGACGGAAAGATTGACGGGGAAGTTAATAATCGAGTAAGTAAGGCAAACCAGGTGTATTTTACCAGTCGACTGTACAGTCGTGTGTACAGTCGACTGTAGGTAAAATGTAAATCGGTTTGGAAACCAAGATGAAAATTTACAACGTGATTTTTTTCCCAAGTTTTAATGCACACTGCTAAGTCTAAGTAGATTTTAATGCGCAATAAAATCTAACGCTGTTGGAAAAACATAAGAGTAGGCTGATAGCAGCGAAAATTAAATATCTGAGACGGGTAGTGCAGAATACTGAACGTAAATATAAAACAGGTACACTGATTTTAAGAAGTCCTCCTGACCCCCGTTACGGGTCCGCCTTTTGACGATCCCGGTCACCACACCAACACTCCGTTCCTAGCCCGATCGGCTGTAACGGAGGTTGTCTTTTAAACCCTCTGAACTTGATAACAGTACACATCAGTTTGGCCTCTGTCAAGATGCCACCGATGCGAATGTCTCGGAAGACATTTCCATCAGTGTATTTACACAACCTACTAGCGCCTTCGTGTGGCCTCTTCCAACCACGACCTACTATAACTTACATCTCTCAGCTATCAAATTAACCTATTCGCGAAAGCGCGATCCTCGCGCCTTCCTCTAACATCGAAGGTTTCATACAAAAACTGTTCCTACATCTAAGTTCAATTAGACTATGCGCTCAGATCTTTACCGCTTCATTTTAAAAAGTCGGTTGAAGAAAGCCATCGGTGCAGAAAGCGGAAAAAAGGTTTAAGATGGTTAGGTCGTGTTGTGAGAATGAACGAAAATAGAATACCGAGAATGGTATTGGAGGTAAGATCAGGAGGAGTTCGTGGAATGGGAAGAGTAGATACCTCGTATTCTCAATAAAAGGGGAAAAAGGTTTCAGCCGTTAGAAAAATGGTAACAGACCGAAAATGATACAAGAAATGGATAGATAGACCCGACGATTAATGGAACAAAGGGAAATATAAAGAAGAACTTTTTATTAAAAATATCATCCGATTCAAACTGAATTTAACCGCTTGAAATAATTTTTATTTTCATCTTTAATACGTTGCTTAAATTTTTAATTTTTTTTTAAAATAAATATAAAAAATTTATGTTTGATTGTAATGTGCGTGCGCTTGCATGCTCATGCATGTATTATTTGGAGACGTATATTAATAAACAATTTTTTCCTCTTCCTATTTTACAGTCACAACTACCGCCCTTTAATGGAGGACAAAATTCTCAATATCCTGGCCGTTTCTCACCATCATCGGTAATTATTTATTCTAAAATTTAATTCTATAATTCAATAGAATAAGAAAATCTTTAGAATTCAAAATTTGAACCATTTAAACCAAAAAAAAAAATTTTTTACTCTTTCATCGTCTTAAACGTAAGCTTATACGAGTCTAAATATAATTGTTTATATATAGTTGGATACCATATAAAATTAATTTAGGTAGTTAGATGTATGTATGTATGTGAAAAAACATATGTATGTATATCTACATATAATACACTAGCATACACTTTATAAAGGGTTGAATTATAGACGATTGATTTTTACTAAACATTTAAGAATTAATTAATTTTTATTATCTTTTTTTAGTCACAGTATTCGTCGTACTTTTTTTTTGGAAGATAATTTTACGTTTCTGATCATTTTCATCGTACTTGGTAAGTGCTTATTAATTAATTAATTACATATCACTGTTATTAAAAAAAAATATTTTGAACATTTTTGAAATAGTAATTTAATTATTACACACACTTTTACACAATTTTAATCTTTTTGGAAAATTCTCTTATATTTCCCATTCATAAAATCTATATGAATGAATGTGTGTGTGTGTATATATATATATATACATAGTTTTAGGAAAATTCTATTAATGAAGTTTTTTTACACATTAATAAAACTAATTTTTGAGAGAAATTGTAATAAACTTTTTTTTTTAATTTTAATTGTAAATTTCCTTTTTTTTCAGCCGTGAATGAAACCTTTTATGGAGGAAAATATTGGTTTTGCTGGTTCTTATCCACGAATACTTTCAGCGTATATGTAAGTTCTTTGTATGTTTATTCTTATTTTTTTCTCGAGTAGATTGGTTTCCAAACATTTCTTTGTTTAAATCAATCCCAGTTTCATTTTTTTTTTTTAAATTATTAAAGGTTGTTACTGTTTAAAATATATCTGATAATAAATAAACAGTTATCAACCTAAGATTATAATTTTCCTTGTATTCTCGTTTCATTCATTATCAAAAAGATATGAAGAATGTATTTATAAAACAAGTATAATTTATTCTTACATCCTCTGCAATTCTACGACTTTAGTTCTCGGAATGTATGACACATTTTCTCAGTCATTGGGTTTCAATAAATGCCAATACAAATACAGCGACGTTTGTTTACAAATTATTTAACATCGTTTAAATTGCTCAGGACAATTGAGAATCCCGCCGATTATGAAATTACAGCAGTTATCCGATTTTTAAACATAAAAAATATCAAACCAGATGTAATTCTTTAGCAAATTAATGAAGTTTAAGATAGAAAAAGCTATGAGTGATAGAACGGTTAGAAAATGGGCGCGACAGTTCAAGGAGAGAACCCACCGGGTTGGTATAATGATTAACGCGTCTTCCCAAATCAGCTGATTTGAGGGTCGAGAGTTCCAGCGTTCATGTCCTAGTAAAGTAAGTTATTTTTACACGGATTTGAATACTAGATAATAGATACCGGTATTCTTTGGTGGTTGGGTTTCAATTAACCACACATCTCAGGAACGGTCGAACTGAGACTGTACAAGACTACACTTCATTTACACGCATACATATCATTATCTGAAGTATTATCTATACGGTAATTACCAGAGGCGAAACAGGAAAAAGAAAGTTCAATGAGAGACCCAGTAATGTTCATGACAAGCAAAGGATGAGCGTCCTTCCGTCGTAAATAAAGATTTGGTTACGGGAGTGGATGAAAGAAATTTTAAAAAAATTAATTGTTTACGATAAACAAAACTAATTAATGCGATCTTAAATAATTGTTTAGTAATTAATGAATGTACAAAATACGCCTCTAGTAATTATTATTATTAAAAATTTATCAGGATCAAGAAAAAAACTGTTAAAAAACACAAAGTTAATGAAAGTTGTTAATTGGTACTCAAGGCAGATAGTAATGTAAAGAATTAAAGAGAATAGAGCTCAAGAATTAAGGCTTCTGAAGGTAAGATTTCTTGTTCTTTGATTAACAGCCCTAAGGCTGGTAGGCAGCAGCTCTCCACTTTTCTTACTTATCAATCTTTCTTTTTAACTCTCAGTAAATATCACAGTTCAAATCGTCCATTATCTGTTTTATGAACTCGAACCGAGAGGTCTTCCCCTACAATTTCTCCATTCCATCTATTCTTCTGTCACCCTCTTAACCAGACCCTGGTGCCTAAGAATGTATCCTATTAGCTGAGCTCTTCTTCGTTTTAATTTTATCAAAAAGCTTTTTTCTCCGTTAACTCTCTTAAATACCTCCTCATTTGACGCTTTTTCCATACAACATATCTTCATCATCTTTTTTACAATACCGTACTTCTAAAGTCAAAAATTTTCTTTTTTCCTCTCATCTAATTGTTCGTACATAATAACGAGTAAGGTATAATTGTTATCTATGTATTTTCTATAATGTAATCTGGTATATTAAAGAAATATGAAGTCATAAATTTAAGATATCCTAATAACTGGATAGGAATTGTATATTGTACTAAATATTCTGCAATAAATTTCCATAAAACACAGTATTTCTAGTAAAGGCAGTTCCTTTTATACGGCTTTGAATACTAGATTGTGGATACCGGTGTTCTTTGGCGGTTGGGTTTCAATCTCAGGAATGGTCAACCTTAGACTGTACAAGACTACACTTTACATTCATCCTCATTCATCCTCTGAAGTAATACCTTACAGTGGTTCCAGAAGCTAAACAGAAAAAAGAAGAATAATGCAAAGTATATGATATTGTTATTAACCAAAACATTCATGTATTTTGAAGTTTATCCTTATTTTGAAGTTGTATTTGTAGAAATGATGCATTAAAATTCATAATTCCCTTCCACTGGTGATAATACAACAGAAGAGAAGGATCCAATAGACAAACTGTTTTTAAAAGGAAGCAAATTCTAATAGAATTTAGAAAGAATGTTTCGATGCAAAGGAAAATTGTTTTAAGGTTGATTCTGTAACTTTCAGTATAAACAATCTAGAATGTGCAGAAACATTCTTTTTTTCTCACAAACAGGAAAACAATTTTTTTTTTATTTTATATTATTCTTCACAGTCTTCTCTAAGAATATGACACTTGTAAGCTTTTGTGTATAAGTGGAATTTATTAAAATTCCTTCTGAGATTAATCTTGTTCATTATTCAACCAGTTGCTGAAGTAAATAAAGTAAAAGTGTTAAGGTCGATATATATTTTAATAGGCTAGGTATACTGATATGTTACAGTATATTCAGGTTAGTGAAGAAAATAGTGGAAAACTACTTTCCTCCTCATTTCATCTAATAAATCTGGCCCAGGGTTCTTAATGTTATTGTGAATGGCTTTTCATTTTACTTGTTACTAGTGTTAGGTGGTTGTAGTTGTTTGTATTAAACAATCATTTGCTTCAAGTACCCAAGAGAAATAATTATATATTGTAGCATTAGACATGTACATGTACCTAAAATTTCAGTTTAAAATCACCTTAGCACTTAAAAATGTTCTTAATAAATCCTAACAGTTAGCTTTCTTAGCAAATAGAAATACTTTTCACTGTATTTATATAATGGAGTAGTATAATTGGCAGGAATGTTTGTCATCAGTAACTAAGTTAGTTATTAGAAACAAGAGATTAGTTTAACAGAAACTAAAAGGGAAGAGGGCAGTCTTACTTCAACTGACTATTTTTTTTTTTTTTTTTGGTGTATTGTTTTATTTAAAATCAGTTTCTTGAACAATGAAACTATAAGTAAATTGTACAGTGTAACAATGATGTAAAAGGAAGGCATCCAGTTATACCTCAAAACACAATATAATGGTTTAAACACAATATAGTACAATAAAAAAACAATGAATAAAAATATAACAATAAAAAATATATCAATAAAATTAAATGGTTAACAAAAAATTCCTTTCGCCACTCCGAAAAGCGGAGGTAGATTTCGCCGGTGCTAAGTAGGGGATAAAAAAGATTTCCACCTTAAAGTTAAGAAAAACTTCAAATTTACTCGATACGACAACGGTTGCATGTGAAAGAAGTTTCACATATTTAGCATATGACAAGGCCCATCTTACAATTCCAGCAATATTCAAAAATTGTTGTGGACAAACGTTTTAGGTAATGTTTAGAAAACTAATAACCACTTTAAACCGATTCGATACTGTGGCTATTAAAGTAGGTATTGTTTTTTTTATCTTCAAAACTCCATTTTTCCATTCCTTCGACCGATGGTTGATGATATCAAAAAACTTTACTTAGATAGGTTTTAGGCCCTTATCCAAAGAAAAGTAAGAATTTTAAACAAATTCGATATTTTACCTAATAAGAAAGTTGTAATAAGAAAGTTGTTATTTCGAAAGGCCCTCCCCCCCTACATTGTTCGATTTTACCCATTAATGAACTCGACCGAGATTTTGGGACGTTATATTTTATGTATCAATTTGGAAGTGATTGACTCAAAATTACGAAAGTTATCGTGTTCACAAGTAAGTGAAATTTATATATATATAAATGTATTACAAACTTGAACTAACAGTGGTTTTGGGGTTTGGGGGATGTGAAACTCAAAGATATCTCAAAATTTTCCGGAAGTCGAATCATGGTAATCATTACAATAGGTAGCTTTCTTATGAAACCTACTTAAAACCAATGAAATCATAAAAGCCAATCAAATATAAATAAATCAAGTATAAAAACCAACATATAATTAATCGAATATAAAAGGGTTAGTCAAGTGGTGAACTCGTCATGGCAAATCAGCTGATTTCGTAGTCGAGAATTCTAAGGTTCAAATCCTAGTAAAGGCAAGTTACTTTTATATAGATTTGAATACTAAATCGTGGATACCGTTGTTCTTTAGCGGTTGGGTTTCAATTAACTACACATCTTAGGAATGGTCAACCTGAGACTGTACAAGCTAGATTTCATTTACATTCATAAATATCATCCTCATTCATTCTCGAAGTAATACCTTAAGGTGATTCCGGAGGCTATAACAGAAAAAGAAAGATGTCAAATATAAACTTTAATTAAAAAGAGTATGATATTCAATGCACAACAGCTTCTAGAACCAATATACATGCAGCCTCTTTAGTTGTCTCACATCTTCTCTATAATCTAAAAGGTTAAAAACAAGATGGTTTTCGTGAGCGTTAAGCTTAAATGCATATTTTGAACTCAGCCGGTGGATTTCTTCACGAATAGATGGAATCCCTAGGTAACTATGGATCTCCTTGTTCCTTGCAAACCGAAATGTTCTTCAGCACTTCGTTCTGGAACCTATGGATGATGTCGATATTGCTGTTGCTTGCCGTACCTCAAATTGTATCTCACAGGCCCATATTGACTTTAAAAATGCCTTGTACAACAATTTGCTATTTAACGATAACACGGACCTTCTTCCTAAAAACCATTTCAACTGTCTAAGCTTTATATTTAATTGTTTCCTCTTAAATCAAAAAATTATTTATTCTTTTATAAAATAACTTTTTTTAATCAACGATTTTCTGTGTAATTATTTATTTAAATATAATAAAATAATATCAAACAATCAATCATTATAATGGTGCAATCATAGCGTATAGATACATTAATAGAGATTGAGTATTAATAGCAATTGCGACTCACAAGTGTCACTTACTAACCCACTTCAGAATGTGATAGAGACCTCAAGTAGAAGTCCCTTCCACTTTAATTAGATTGATTGTTACAAATCTAATGCATCAATGTATCCTTTACGATCAAAGTAAATCAAATAATACTTGCACTTTAAAAAAAAGAACCGAATATAAAATATACTCATGAAAATTACATTTTTTTATATTTTACCCCCATTTTTACTTTCCCGGCAAATATAGATAGAATAGCTATCTTAAAGGGGAAATATGGTGATCATGTCAAAAATGGAATATCGTGGTATTTGAAAATTTTTACCTTTTAGGGTCGCCCAAATTCATCTAGACAAGAAAAAAAACATATATATATATATATATGTATGTGTATAAATATGTATTTATGCAAGTATGTGTGTCGCATTGTAAATGAAGTGTAGTCTGTTACAGTCTCAGGTCGACCGTTCCTGAGATGTGTGGTTAATTGAAAACCACGAAAGCCCAGCAATAGTTTTTTATCTTCACGTCCATTTCTTTTTTAAATTTTTATTTTAATCGGTCGGTAAATTACAGAAATTACTTTTAACTTCCATACTAATATGGAAAACATTTACATTAAACATGCGCGATTTAAATAAATAAACTTCTGAAAAATAATAATGTAAATACTTTTTTCTAAGATCTAACCGGCGGGCTGACCTGTGGGGTTAAACTTATGGCCGGCGAACGGGAAGGCCCGTTTGAGTAGACAACCCGCTGGGCTGTGCTTTGCTTTGTTGTGGATCCGGCTCGGTGGTTAGGGTGAAAAAATACATGTCCCTCCAATATCAAAGCGAATATTCCAGTATGTCTTATTATGTGGCCAATAAGTTTGTCTCTTCTTTTAACTATATTTTTATTTGCCGCAACACCTCTTCATTTGTCACTTTATCCACCCATCTTTTTTTTATCATTCTCCTGTAGTACTGCAGTTCAAAAACTTCTAATGTTTTCTTCTCAGGTACTCCGATCGTCCAAGTTTCACTTCCATATAAAGCGACACTCCAAACATACACTTTCAAAAATGTTTTCCTGACATTTAAATTAATTTTTGATGTAAACAAATTATATTTCTGACTGAAAGCTCGTTTCGCCTCTGCTACTCGCCATTTTATTTTGCTCCTGCTTCGTCCATCTTTAGTAATTCTACTTCCCAAATAACAAAATTCTTCTACCTCCATAATCTTTTCTCCTCCTATTTTCACATTCAGCGGTCCATCTTTGTTATTTCTACTACATTTCATTACTCTTGTTTTTTTCTTGTTTATTTTCATGCGATAGTTCTTGCGTAGGCCTTCATCCATGCCGTTCATTGTTTCTTCTAAATCTTTTTTACTCTCGGCTAGAATTACTATATCATCAGCAAATCGTAGCATCTTTATCTTTTCACCTTGTACTGTTACTCCGGATCTAAATTGTTCTTTAACATCATTAACCGCTAGTTCTATGTAAAAATAGAGTTCTATGTTAAATAAAGTTTTAAAATAATAATGTAAATATTTTTTTTTTCAAATACTTAGTATCCATTACATATTACGCTTAACATATACATAAAACAATTTAAATAAACGTGAATGTACATAAATAAAACTAAACAAATCCAGTCAACTTATATGCGTAATTGTATTAATAATACAATAAAAAATAAAATTAACTTGTGAATATTTATTTTGTTATGTAAATGATATTTTCTTATTAATAATTCGCTTACTGATTGTACCAAATATATCTCCACTTGTCTACGTAAATAAATAATACGAAAAAATATATATAATCGATTTTTAACCGTTTTTAAACGAAGCGTGTAATTTTTAAAAAAAATATATATATTCCATTAGTTATTTCCCAATAATACTTTAGTATAAAACAAAAAGATTTATTTTACCTGAAGACATTTTATAATCTATAACAAATATTTTTGTTAAAATTTTGTATTATATTAGATCTAACGCAAAATGAATGTAATCTACTCTGTTATTTTATTTATTATGGTAAGCTGGAAATAAATATAAATGAATTAAAATTATTTTCAAGAAGTTATAAGTAAATAATTTATAATGATTAATGTAGACCGAATTATTTATTACTAATGCAAATTAATAATTATATTGTTATAAGGAACTGTTTTTGTTGCAAAAATTTCGCTATTAGAATTTCGTTTTATTTATTTTCTTACTCAAATTCGAAAGAATCTTCAAAAGAGAAAAAAATTATGGTTTATTTTAACTTTAAATGTATTTTTATTTTCTCTAAGGATTTCACATATACTTTAAAATAATTTATTTATATATAATCATAAAAATTCAAGTAAATTTAAATCGTATTTAAATTGGTAGAGATTTTTTTTCACCTTATAAAATTTGCAAAGATATAACAAACAATTTATTCTGTATATAAACATGGGGAAATCAAATTTATTGATTAATTAATACCTTGGTTGGTATTCAAAATAAATGAGGAAATTCAAGAAATGTTTATTTTATACTTTTTTTAAGGTATATTACAAAATTAATGTTAAAGAACTTTCTTACTCAATTTTTGTTTTTAATATTAAAGATATTTGTGATCATTAAATACTATGAAAAGTAGAGATTTTATTTAATATGAAATAATTAAATGATTATAATGTCAAATTTAATTAAAAAATAAAAAATTATGAAGTCAATAATTTATTAAAACAGTCGGTTAATATAGCTCAGGAATGAAAATCCTAGCAAGAATTTGATTTGTCATAAAAAATCTTTTGACTTTGAAACAAATCAACTAAAACCGTAATAAAAATACCTGTGATTTGTAGCATCTTACAGTAAAACAATTTAAATTATTGAGAATTAATTTCTTTTATTTTCCAGGAGTCAGGATACTTTAACAATTAATTTACATTCTATCGCCTAATCTGAAACAATAATTAATTTTCTTACTTAAATATTTTTTTTAATATCGATATTTTATTTTTTTTAATACTTTTATTTATAGTCGCATTAAAAATTAATGTCATTAGCGATTTATCAGTGTAATGTAACTGTACCGGTAAATTTGTAGTCTTATACTTCTGAGGCTACTCGTAAGAAAGGTGGTTAATTGAAACCCAACGAGCAACTAACACCGGTATCCACTATCTAGTATTCAAATCGGAATAAAAGTCCTTTATTAGGATTTCAACGTGAGAACTTCGACTTTGAAATCAACTGATTTTCGATGACGAGTTTACCACTAGACCAAACTGGTAGAATTTTAATTTTAATTAATTTCAGTTCAATTAAATGCAGTAGTAATTACATAAGACAAACGATCGATAAAAATACATTTCTTTGTTTTTAATATTAAAAATTAATCTAATAAAAGATTTCCCTTTATTTTTTAATATTAAAAAGTGTTTGAAATTTGAATTTATCCGATAAGCATCTTAGCTTCATATTTGGCTTTTTTACTACAACCAGATAGGAAGAAATAGATTTACTCACATAAATTAATAGACATAACAGCTTTTATTAAACCAAAAAAAGGTTTTGCGCAATTCTGCGCAAGAAAACCTATTTTTCGTTAATTTAATTCGATTTTAATTTGATTTAAAAAACAAATTAAAAAAAAGAAGAGATACGAAAAAAGAGTAGAGTGTTTATCTGAGATATCTAAGAGTAGAAATCGTAGATAAAGAAAGATCAACGTTCAAATTTTTTTCTTACGTCGGAAAATGGGAAAAACTCTACCAGCCACTGTCCGCCCGCATAGACGATAGTGTCGGACTCTCATCGATTAAACCCCCACCCTCGGCAACACGCGAAGACTGGACCCGGCAAGAAGCGTAACTCCGATGGGACTTGCAGGATCGACTGCTAGAAGGAGACGGCGAAACGGTGAAGTCCTACGGAGATCAATGGAGAAACGCCCATCCACAACCGGATTCGGAAGAAACGCACCTTACCCACCGCAGAGTGTCCATCCGTCCCACATTTGCCTTCCCCCGTAATGATGCTCGTCACCATGTTAGAGCAGCATGGTCGGTCAGAAAGTGACGGCAGGAACTCAGTGGAGTCCCACGGGGATCAACGGAGCATCATAATTCCAACGTAACTTTGAATGAAACTTAGCCTAACTCAAGACTTCACTAATCTTCATCAAATTTCTACGTGCACAAATTCAGATACACTAAAACAATATAGATAAATTTCAAGGAAGTTGATGTAGTGTTTTTGGAGATTTTCGAGCCACAAAATTTTGTACATACGTCTATTTATAAATTCAATCCTATATGTAAGGGAATCCCAATATAAGTTAATGATATTTTCGTACTCCTCATACCTCAAAACGTAAAGAAAATTCATTTTCACCCCCGCTTCAATCATGCGACCGAAAGTAATATAGTGAAATCTCCTTATTCGCGATTTCGTTATTCGCAGTGCAATATTTTGCGATCTCTTTTCTAGATTCGCGGCAAAGATTTTCCATATTCGCGTACATTATATTATGAAATGACATTAAAAATAAAAATTTGTAAAAATTTTATAGAGTATGAACGTGAAGAGGTAGAAGATACGATCCCTGGAAAACATTTAAATGTCAAAACACTTACCAAGGGCATTAAACTATCCCGTGTATCCATTTTTTTGTACATGCTGATCCATCTTTGAATAGAAGCTTAATCTTTTAAGCCCAAATTTGAAGATGCTATGCAAGAATACACAGAACTTCACACGGATTTAAAAACAAGAGCGAGACAAGGAAAAATTACAAATTTTTGTAAATGCAATCCAAAATTCTGTAGGTTAGTTTTGTAAATTTCCTTTACAGTAATTTTAGTTTTAGTGTACGTAGTACAGTTTTCTTGATTTTTTAAGGCGATTACCGAGTACGAGTTGAACATGTAATACCGTTTTCTAATACAGTATATACTGTTGAAGTTTTTAAATCAAACAGTTCTGTAAGTGCTTGCGAGTAAATTAGGAAATAACTGTTATTTGTTAAAATTTTGATGTAGTATACTTAAGTACTGCACTAGACCAGTGCTTATTAATTAATTAGACCAGTTGCCGTCTGTATTTCATCAATAACATCGCCATAAGTAAGTACGCATGATTTTTTTTAATTTTACATAGAACCTAACCGTTCTTCCTTAAATGAGTATTCCGTTCTATATTCGCGGTGTTCTGTATTCGCGGCATTTTTACGGTCTCTAATCCCCGCGAATAAGGAGATTTTACTGCACTGTAATTTTCATAGAAAAGTTGATAAAAAATACCAGGATTCCGTAATTATAAAATTCTTCAAAGGATTTTATTTAAAACCTGCCCGCAAAACGGGATTGAAAATAAGTGGATAATTTACAGGTGCCTTAAAATAAGGTAAACAAACCCGATCAAAAATTGTTTCCATGTTCCTGTAGATAATACCTTCCCGTTCTACTCACAAGACCTCGAAAGTTCGTGGTGTATATACACAAGATAAGAGTAATATATTATTAATCGATTATATTGTATAAATCATCTAAATAAAGTACGAAATTTATTTCCTCAAGGTGAGAAAACGTCGTGTGAGGACAGGCTAAGTATTTCTAGAGGAAACACTTCACCATCACCACAACTATATGGTGTAGGGAAGGATTCATCTTACTTATTTAAACCGTTTAATCATAGAACGATATAGTTAATCAATATAAAAAAATCAGGTCCCGGGTTCGAATCCCGGTCAGGCACGAAATTTTCATACACGCTATGTTCATTCATCTCATTCTCTGAAGCAATACCTAACGGTGGTCCCGGAGTTTAAAAAAAAAAAAAAAAAATTAAAATCTCCCTCAAAATGCTTGACCGTCTTCGTTTAATTATTGTGTGTATTATTAAAATCAGTTTTAATTTAAGTTTTTATTTTAAATTGTCTTAAAGTAGATAAATTTGTTTAAAAGAGATATTATTTTTTTTTATGTAAATTAGTATAGAACTTTAAATTGATATATGTAGAATAATTTTCTAATATTTACTTTGTTCAAAATTTCATTGAAAGATTTCGTTTTTTATGAACTCCCTGTTAACCAATCGATAAGAGATATTGTATCCGTTAACTTCTTTTCTAATTCGTTAAAAAAAGGACATTGTAAAAAGGTTTTTAATAATGTTAGCGTTTAAAAACGAATTAAATCGCAAAAATAATTATTTATTGATTTAACTAAAATTCAATAAATCTTATAAACATCTTGTATATTATAATAAAAAAAAAAATTTATTCAGATTTCATTTATTAACCTGAAATCTTCAGGCTAATATTTTTCAAATACGAGTTTTCTTTTTCTACTCTCATAGAGAATCGAGGATAAATATTCTATATTTTATAGAACAAAGGAAATCATTCTAGATATTAATTATGATTATTATTAATGAACCAACTTATAGTTGATATTAAATTTAAATATTGGAACTTTATAATGTTTACAGATAGAAAGGAGTTTCCAAGCTCCTCCAAAAATTCCTTCAGCAATTACAACAAAGATGACTTATACAAAAGATCCTGAGGTAAATATGATATTACAATTATTATGGCAATTATTTTAATTTATGTATATGTATATATATACTGGTCGGAGAGCATATATTAGAAAGAGTGGGTCAAACAATGCCATTGTAATGAAACTGACTTTTTTTTGTCTTCAGTCATTTGACTGGTTTGATGAACCTCTCCAAGATTTCATATCTAGTGCTAGTCGTTTCATTTCGGTATAACTCCTACATCCTAGATCCCTAACAATTTGTTTTATATATTCCAAACTTACTGTAGGACTCGTAATTAAACTTAATATGGTCCTAGGATAAGCACGTAGGGTTCTGCTCGCAGGAACCTTATCCTGCAAGTCACACGGTCATGCGCCCGGGGATCGAGGATGTAAGATGGCTCAATCAGCATCTGGAACTGCTTCTTCGTAGGAACATCATGGTGTCTCTGACTGGCAGCCCCATCCGTGAGTGGGTGGGAGGCCTCAGTCTCCCGTTTAAAATGATCGGGAGGAACCCCCTTGCAGTGACTTTGGGACCTAGTCACGGTGGGGGATCCTTTCGGGGTCAACTCATTAGAGGAGTGGCGCCTAAAAGACCGAGTCCCGGCTATCTGGCGGGAACTTTGTTCCCGACGATGGCACCGCTCGGAGCCGAGTTTATGTTTAGTTGCGGATCCGGCTCCGGGGGGCGGGGAAAATTAAATTTAATAAGGGAGTAATAAAAAATTAATAATCAGACTATTTTAAATGTGTAATTGCTTGTCTAATATGTAGAAGGTTCGATTAACTTCATATGGAAAAGTGTTTACTAAATTAGGTGAATTCTATTCTAGTTTTAATAATTTACAAAATGACCTACAGTTTTGTTTTATTTGAAGAACTGTATATAAATATATACATTTGGGGGAAATAATATATATACGTTTTTAAATTTTGTTTTAAAAGAAACAATGTCTTTTTTCTTGTTGATACCCTTACATAAGCTTAAAAGCTTGTGCGTGGGATATGGAAATGGTATTTTGCAGCATTTGAAAAAATTCCATACCTGACCGTGAATCAAACCCGAGAACTCTGGATAAAAACCAAGACGCTACCACTCCGCCATGGAGATCGGCGAAGTATATATATATTCCAATTTTCTTAAAAACGATATTTAGTTAAGTTTTCAGGTAATATTTACAGATATTACTCTCCGTTTGGAAAATTCTGATTTTAAATGAAGCTTGAAAGTAAAGTTTTTAATACTCATACTAGGAAAATAGTAAGCATAATGAAAAAGAAGACCTATAAATAATGTGTAAAATTAGATAAAAGATATCCCAAGCTAGAGTGATAATTTTATATATATAATCAACTTTTTTCCGCTTATCTTAGAAGCAAATTTCAAATATCAGAATATTTTATTCTTTACGAAATCAGAAAAAATACGAAAAAAGAGTACAACCAGTAACAAACTTGTACGATTTCTATCAAGGTATCTTAAAGCGAACGTTGATCAATTTTTATACCGAATTTAAAAGAAAAACGTATTCGTAAAGCAAATTTACTGTGCTGTGCTTTCCATTTATTGGAATTCATGGAAGTGAAAAGAGTATTACAGTCATCTTAAACGAACTACAGAGTTTCTTTAATTTACTAGACTGTATCCCTGTCTCATTTCTTACTTAATCAGACCTTACCTTTCTTCACCTCTCTTACAACTAATAACTGATTCTTATTCAGATGGTGGTACTCTTCTCTACCAGTATTTAAAACTGAATTTTCTTGAAATTTAAAAATAATTTAATATTTTTATTCTTGTTAAAGCTTCTTTCTAATGTTAATCTACGAACCAAATGTTTTTTTTTCTAAAATTGAACTGGATTTATGTAATAAATTGTTTTGTCATACGATTTATTCGCTTGTAAACTGTCTTCAATATTTTCAATATATTATATGATTTTTAAATGATGGTTTGATAATTTTTATGTTATATCCTCTTTCTTAATTAAATCATTAATAAGATTTTTTTTTTTTATTTTAGAGTATTTCACAAGTTTCATTCATTTAAATTACAAAATTTATTTATTTCTATTTTTACCCCTCATATGCTGTTTCAGATTATATATATATATATATATATATATGTAAATTTTTCGTTTGTTCAAAATCTTAAATCCCGAAAGTTCTTCACCGATTGCTTTGAAATTTTGACATAACGTTGCATTCGAAAACGCCCGTGTTTTTATATACCTACTATTTATATATACCTAAGATATCACACCTGTAATGAAGAGGTATTGCGGCAAATAGATGAAGAAAGAAGCATTTGGAAAAATATAGTTAAAAGAAGAGACAGACTTATAGGCCACATACTAAGGCATCCTGGAATAGTCGCTTTAATATTGGAAGGACAGGTAGAAGGGAAAAATTGTGTAGGCAGGCCACGTTTGGAGTATGTAAAACAAATTGTTGGGGATGTAGGATGTAGAGGGTATACTGAAATGAAACGACTAGCACTAGATAGGGAATCTTGGAGAGCTGCATCAAACCAGTCAAATGACTGAAGACAAAAAAAAAAAAAAATCACACCTGTAACAGGTAAACATGGTTGTTTTGAAAAACAGCGCTATCTGTTGGACGTAAAAGCAACACACGCTATACTTAATATTTTTACGATTCCGTTTCAATGTTTTTGATATGTGTGTTCACTGTATACTAAAAACTACTGGACCGATTTACGCGCGGGGAAAAATGGGAGAAAGGAAAAAATCGGAAAACGGAAAAATCGAAAAAGGGATGAAGGTAAAAAGGAAAGAAGGGATAAATAAAAAAAATAGAAAAAACAAGGAAAAGAAAATGAAAAGGGGAAAGGAGAAAAAAAGGGGAATGGGGTATAGGAATGGGAAAAGGGAAATAAGGGAAAGAGAAATGGGTGAAGGAAAGGGAACGAGAATATGGTAAAAATGAAAATGAGAAAAGGAAAATGGGAAAAAGCGGGGAATAATGAAAAAATGAAAACGGAGAAAAGGAAAGGAGGAAATGATAAAGGTTAAATTTTGTGAAGTTCCGTAATGTTCATTTTGTTAATGTTTTATTAAACTTTCAATTGTGTTCTTATCTTTGTATTTGTGTTAAATATCTAGGGGAAATAATAACTTATAATTTAAATGAAAAAGTGACATGGCAAAACAGGATAAATAAAATTATTAAATCCTAAAAATTAACTCGGTCAACATATAACAAAAAATGCCTTTCGACTAAAACAAAATGTAAACATTATAAAACTGTAGTTCGGCCAGAAGTCACCTACGGAAGCGAATTCATGAAATTCTGAAAATAGAGAGGAGAATTGTCAGAATGTGTATCAATAAAAAACACCAAAAAGAAGGCCGATGGTGGATTATGCCAAATGAGGTGGTGTATCGAGAAATAGAGCCTGTTACTGATACTATGCGGAAAAAAAGAATCTCTTTCTTTGGTCATCTCATAAGGACACCGGAAACAAGACTGTCAAGAAATATCATTGAAAAGCTCTGGTTCCAAAAGCTAGAAGTAGAATGGATCAAAGAAATTAGAGAAGATATGAAAGAATTCGGAATTTCCCTGACTGACCTACAGAATAAAACTGGAAAACTTACAAAGCTAAAAGACAAAAGCATTAGATTTAAACAAAATACAGTCAAATGACAAAATACAACGAAGAAGGTGTTTACGGATGAAGAAAAGAAAGCAAGATCTGAACGGATGAAGAAATACTGGGTAGCTCGGAAGAGTAAAATAACACGCCTTTCTCAGAAAAGATCTAACTAAAATTGACTTAATTGGTCCCATGTTGGCCGTAAAAGCATAATAATAATAACAATAATAATAATTATATATATATATACACACACACACACAAACACACACACACACACACACACACAGAATTTTTCTAAACCGTTGGGCTGGCTATACTTTTTCGGATTCTACTTATATAACCAAACAAAAAATATCCTTAACAAAAATAGCATTTTCTCCTTCGTTCTCCCATTGTCCGCCATTTTGTTTTTTAAAAATTAAAACCAATATCTCAAGTTCGGATAGACGAATCACATTAATATTTGGTAAGCGTCTTGAAATAAAGTTTTAAAATGAGCAAAAAATCAGGAATCAAATTACAAAATGGCAGTCATGTTTATTTTTCAATCCGTTATATCTCCATAAATATTCGTTTTATCAAAGTGTACGTTTTTATAAAATATTATGCCTTTCATTTGGAACAAAATGACATTTTATTTTTGAAAATCGATTAATAAATAAGCGAGTTATGTCACAAAATCGATGTAACTTTTTTTCGTAATTATGAAGTCTATTATTGTGAGAAAATTATTACTTAATTTGGTACTAATTTACAATAGAATTAAAAATAAATAAAAACAGTTAATATTTAATTAAATTGAACGGCAAATGGGGGACATGAAAACAGATACAAAACTTCATCAATTTTCTGCAGTAACTGGGCTATTTGATAACCGATTTTAAAAAATAAAATGTCCCTTTGATTGTTGCATATATCCTCCATTGAAATGATCTTTAATTTCAATCTTCTCTACTATTCTCAGACATCTTTTCTTCTCTGAACAATCCTGTTGTTTATTGCAGTAAATTTTAATATAAATATATTGGATTCTACTTAATATTAAAAAATAATAATAATTTTATTAATATTATTTTAGCATGGAGAAGTGAAATATAAAGTAACAAAAACTGAAGAAAGCGCACAATCAATCGATCTAGATGAAGTAGGAGAGATAAGCAAATCTGAGGAGGAAATTGAAGTAAGTTTATAACATCGTTAACTAATATTTAGTTGTTTATTGTCATTAAAATCATCTGATTTTAGCATTAATTTAACTATTAATTAGTCTATAATATTATTAAGAAAAAAATTGCAACTTTTTTAAACTAAGACGTTTATATATATCTTCAAATTCTTTTAGGAAATATTTTATAAATCTTTTCCGTGATCCCAAAGTTTTTTTGCGCTGATTTCAATAATGATTTTTTTTAATTTATGATAGGTGGAATTTTATGTAAGGTTATATTTTTATTTTTATTTTTGTTTACCACATATTATTGAATTAGTAAACAGTATTGTATTTTATACATCGCATTAGTGAGACTAGTATAGTAACTACCTCAAATTTGAGAATTTTGAGAGAACATTTATTATTTTATTCGGGGAGGCGGTTCTCTCCAAGCGATCCCACCTGCTGCCGAATCCGCCAGCCAGGGCGATTGAAACCCGGAGAGCTGGAGCTGGAGCGGTAAGGTAGCGTCCGCGTCCAGCGGCTTCCTCGGCGGGCCAGTGAGGCCTGCTGCTCTGTCATCTTCCATCTTCTTCTTGGTCTTCTCCAGGCGGTGGTCGACGATGATTTAAAAATTCACTCTCGTGTACGCTCTTTTATTGGAGCCTGGACTGGTGGCTGCAGGGCCGCTATGGTGGGAGAACTGCGCGTTCATCTGCGCTGCGGTAGTGATGTTTGTATCAGCGCGTCCGTATACTGTGCGCCATCTCACATTGAGTTGCTACAGTGTTCAACCGCCGATATTAAATTAGGCATATATGTGGTAACAATATTAAAAAACACAACTGCCAAAAAAAAACATTGCTAACAAACATGATCTTTAATATAGGATAATTAAAGAGCGTGCGGGTGCTAATTTTGTATATAGTATTTGTCTGTAGCATAATCTTTTTTTTAAATCTATTACGTCTATTTAAACACACACACAGACGCGCACACACTCACATACATATATATATATATATAGCCTTTCTTCCTTCATCTTCTGTTTAGAAAATTGAATCAATAATAAGCTGATTCAAAGAGATTTAAAAAAATCTAAAATTATTAAGGGTTCCAAAGAATAATTTTTGACAGACAATTTTTCTGAAAATTAGTGGATAAATTTAAATCTCTAGCGAAATAGGAAAGGAAATATAGTGGATGATGCAAAGAAAGGAAAAAAAAGTTAAGGGAAAAATGAAAAATTTGGGAAAGAAAGAAGTCAGTAACTAAAAGTAGTAGCATTCACTAAAATTAAATTAAATAAAATTTGCCCAAGCACCTCTCTCTTTTTTCTGTTTAGTCTCCGGAACCAGCTAAGGTATTACTTCAGAGGATGAATGAGGATGATATGTATGAATCTAAATAAAGTGTAGTCTTGTACAAACTCAGGTCTATCATTCCTGAGATGTGTGGTTAATTGAAACCTAACCACCAAAGTACACCGGTATCCATGATCTAAAATTCAAATCCGTATAAAAGTAACTGCCCTTTTACTAGGATTATCTCCCAGTAACGTAAGGATTCCAACGCGGGGTCACACATTTAAATCGGTTCAGCCGTTGAGCTTCTACAGTGGAACATACATAAGTACACCATAAATACGTTACACTTCTTTTTCGGCAGTCGTGGAAAAATATTCAAAAAGAGTATTTTTAATAAATCAACCCTTTCGTTTAAACTCAGGGTACACAATCCTATCGGTAGGGTACAACGGGTACAATGGCTCCCCGCCGATAGAGTAGTGGTGGTTAAAGATGGGCAGTATCGATTTTTCAACGTATAATACGAATTTGGTATACGGAGTGTTTATTTGATAATTTTTATTCGAAAACATTCGATGCACATTCCGATATGAGTAACAAGAAATCGAATTCAAAATACTCGTTCGATTCGTTCTGATATTGATACAAGTTCTACGTAATCGAATGTTGCAGATCGAATGTCGACCGGCCTCCACTCATCTTACCACACTTTAAAAAAGTTTTTCTTTGATGTAAAAGCCTAGGAGAGATTTGAAAGTGAAGGAGAGATCAAGATTATGTAAAGAAAATGATGGAAGTTGATACGAGAAGGGTAGTGATAAGGTGCTGACCACTGAGCCGTTATCGTTGGATTTTATGATGTTTGAGTTTAAATGAAGAAATGAAAAAATATCTTTACGTCAAAACAGAAATTTCTATGAAGTATTTGCTTGCTGACTGCTGGATTTGAACTTTCTCATAGAAAGTATGGAAAAATTGAATTTTCTAAACTTAGGCTGCAAGGAAAAGATAAATATTTATATAAAACTAGCTCTACCCGCCACGCTTCGCTGTGGCACATTGTGGTTGCATGGATGAGAAATGAGAAACAAAACAAAGCATACGTTTCATAGAAGTTTAATTTTGCAATACTTGTGGATATACAATATTTTTTTGTTTTTCCACTGTCTGCGTAGATATAAAGGCTATCTGGTTTGCCGACTCGGGAACACGCAACATACAGTTGCCCATGTGAGAAGCAATACGCATCTAAATCTAAACCACACAATTCTAAAGATTGACCTTGAGCTTTATCGATTGTGATTGCAAATGCCAATCGAATTGGGAATTGCAATCTTTTAAATTAAAATGGTGTATCGGTCGGGATTATGGGTATTCGAGGAATGAGGACATTTTCACCTTTGAAAGGCCCCGTTAAAATCGTTGCTTCCACTACGTTATTCATCAATTTCTTAACTGCAAGTCGCGTGCCGTTGCAGAGTTTTGGCTGATTAATATTCCGCAACCGGATAATTGTCATTTTTTGATCGAACCGTTGCTAGAATCAATCTAATTAGGAATGTTTTCCCAATTTCTCCTGGCGCATCTAAGAAGAAGGTCCCCCCAACTCCGTCATTTATCATTAGCATTATGCGATCATAAATGCCATTCTGTTTACTCGTTAATTTGGGAATGTTTGATTGGACATATGACTGAAGATCACCAATGTTGTAACTCTGTTCACGGCGTAAATCCACATCAAATGAAGCAATCGCAGCTCGGGTGGGTGCTGGCATTCCCAATTGACTAAGAACTTTATTTGCAATAGCTAAGCACTTGTCATCAATATTTATCAATGCTTCGTTGTAAATGCCTTCTGCAAATTCCACGGTCATATTGGTATTTACTAGGCGTACTCTATGCAAAATATCCTCAACCATATGCGATCGATATCTTTCCCATAACTCTGTGGGGGATGAGGGGAAGCAAGCGGTCAATATAATTGCGAATAATGCGCGAATTTGGTTTGGATGTGCAGTGTTGCACGCGTCATTAATATATATATATCTCACTGTTGGTCGTTTTCTAATAAATTCAGAGCTTGGTGAAAGGCGTAGCTCAATCACGACACGATCACACAAAAGTACCTCGATTAAAGTGAATATTTAATTCAGATTGTATAATAATCTGAATCAGATGCAAGTGGATGCGTTTTTTTTTTCTTAATAAACAATGTAATTGGGAACAGATATTGTTTCACATGTGACTGCGGTTGTCGTTAGCTAGTTTGGCGAGTGTTCCCCTCGCTTCCGGCAGATGGCGCGGTCACTGGTACACAGCTGACCGTTAAAAAAACTGTTTTCTCGCGGTCGCGGGTATGTGACTGATGCGAAAAATAGATAAAAACAATCTTTGATGCGGGTTATATAACGCTAAAATTTGAGCTCAATCGGTGCAGAACATTTTGAGTTTTTGAAGCGTACACAAACGAACTTAACATTTTTATATATAAAGATTTGTAGGCTGCGAATAAAAGTCCTTAAGTCGTGTGAAAAAACACATCATTTTAAATCCTTACAAAAGCAGAGTAATGCTTACAAATTACAGAATAATCAAACGGCGTTGATTTCAAATGTTAATAAACTGCTAACGTAAGTAAAAGTTGTGGTGCTTCAGTGTTCAACGTGATTCTGGAGTATGAATCTACTAATGAATTACGGTCTCCAAAGAAAACAAAACCCCGCAGGTCAATTGAGAAAAAGGTCAGATTTTGATAAAAACGCGATTCGTAAAAAAATTACCTGAATTTGAATTATTTAGAAATAGTTTAGCGGTGTATTATATCCTTTGGAAGAGAATTCGGTTATTGTCTTGGACAACGCTTCTTATCATTAAACGAAAAGAATTCCAGCCGTGTTATAGAAAAACAATGATATCAAAATGCGGCTTAGTTCAAAAGGAATAATTTTTGTCATTGCAAAGGGTTTCGCGTATTAAAAATAATTATAGTCCGTATAAAATTGGTTTGACACACAACGCCATATTGGTAAATCGTGTTTTTATTCGGCTTCTAACGAATATCTTTGCCAGCCTCCGTGGCGCGAGTGGTAACGTCTCGGACTTTAATCCGGTGGTTCCGAGTTGGAATCCCGGTCAGGCATGGCATTTTGATACGCTATAAATCATTAATTTTTTGGTCATTATGTAGGGTTATTATTTTCTGTGTATTTAGTTATTTCGACTTTTTTTGTTTGCATAGTCTTAAGTATATCTGGGCTATAAGAAAGTTGAGTGTTTTAATTTATTTACTGTAAGTCATTCTTCCTGGTGGCTTTTCTTTTTGTTTTGGTGTTTTTTTGTTTTTTTTTAATAAAATACAGATGTTTTAGCTGTTAAATATAATTCAAAGAAATTTGTTACTTAATCAGTTGTGATTTTGTTTACATTGGCAACGGCCATACGGGCTCTTTGTGATTGGTCGTTGTGTTTGACAGCGGCCATCTTGCATTGATCTGATTGGTTTTCCTTTGTTTACATTTCCATCTCATTTATTAGCCTCTTATTTATTAAAAAACTGTACAAATTAAAAATAGATAGATAGATTTATTAAAAATAGATGAAAACAATCTTTGATGCGGGTTATATATCCTGCTAAAATTTGAGCTCAATCGGTGCAGAACATTTTGAGTTTTTGAAGCCGTACACAAACGAACGTAACAGTTTTATATATATAGATGATGGGCTCTGTAAATTCATTTAGAGCAATGCTGGTGTTACTAATATCATAACTACAAATGGGATATCCCGTATATGTCCTAAATATGAAGAAAATTGTAGGCGACAGTAAATCTAATTTGTCATAATTTGTTAAGAATGTTCAAGTATTTAAAAAACAATTTGAAAAAATTCAGTAGTTTACTGTCATCGTACGAATGGTCTCTATTTTTATCAGTACTTTTACTCGCCAAATAAATATAATAGAAATGGCTGCATCCATTGTTGGGCTTGTTCAATTGAACAAGCTTTACTAATGAAATTAAGCTAGACATTTTTTATCTTCAAAATTACGTTATGCTAAAAACCGCAATATCAGAAGAGAATTTTTGAAATTTTGTAGATTGAGAAAAGTTTCCATTTTTAAAAAATCCCTTTCCGGATGCCGGAAGGTGAAGCTAGATTTTACCAGTGCTAAGTAGGGGATAAAAAAGTTTCCACCTTTAAGTTAAGAAAAACTTCAAATTTACTCAGTACGACAGGTAAAAAAAAAAGGTGAAAAAGTTTCAGTTGAAAAATTTTCATATTTTGAGCATACGACAAGCTCCATTTTCTTACAATTCCAGCAATATTTTGGTCATCCCTTGTCGTAAGGGTTGGTCATATTAAAAATTGTTTAAGACAAAAGTTTTAGGTAATGTTTATAGGAGTAACGACCACTTTAAATCGATTCGATACTCTGCCTGTTAAGGAAGGTATGATTTATTTGTCTTCAAAACTCCATTTTTTCCACTGCCTGGACCAACGGTTGGTGATATCAAAAATCTTTACTTATATAAGTTTTAGGCCCTTATCTAAAGAATAATAGGAACTTTGATGTTTTACTGAATGGGAAAGTTATAACGATATTTTGTTTTTACGAAAAAGCCCTCCCATTTCTACCCTCATGGTCCGATTTCACCCATTAACCAACTCGTTCGAGATTTTGGATCGTTATATTTTATGTATCAGTTTGAAAGTGATTAGCGGAAAATTACGGCAGTTATCGCGTCCACAAGAAAATGAAATATATTATATATATAGGCTTTTGAACCGACGGTGTTTTTGGGGTCTGATGGATGTGAAACGCGAAGATATGTCGAAATTTTCCGGAAGTTGTTGAATCATGGTACCCATTACAATAGGATGCTTTCTTATGAAATATACCAAAAAGATCAACATACAAGATGAAATCATTTTTCGGATCTACACACTTTTTCGAATCGTTATTTTCGACCGTGAATATCATTAATCAAGAAATATATCCCGATTCACTGATGATCATGTTCATGATGTTTACGAACAGGAATATTACATTACGTATTGTCCTAATTATGAAGTACCGGATAACAAAATCCAATACCAAAGATCACACTGACACTGAGATTAATATTTTTTAGACAACATAAATTTTTATGTAATCTTTTAACTCGAAGTAATTAATCATTTTTTACAATTAAAATTACAGATAAAAACAAATATTTTTTGTGTATTATACGTATTACCTACATCCAAAGATAAATTTGGAAACGCCACATTACAGTACAAAAAAGAAGGAACAGCTGGTTCAAACAGTGAACTTGAAATTTTTATATTATTTAATCATAATATAAATTCTAAATATCTTTCAATCTATATTACAGTGATAAGAATAAATACATCGCAGCGATATTTTAATCAGCCTAAGATATTATGATTTGATGGTTGTTTAAACAAATTTAATTATACGTTAAAATGTATCTTAGCACAGGATTGAATTTTACTAAAAATTTCGTATTTTCTTACTGATTTAAAAAATCTGATGTGGACATCGCATGACTTTCTTGTACGCCTATTAAATTACATATTATACATACTTTTTTAAAATGAAAAGTACATAAAATTTTTTTTCACTAATAACTTCTATTATTTTTAATCTTTTTTTTTATTGTTATTATTAGACTATTATTTATCGTAAAACTTATTTTACAGTCAGAGGTTAATAATTATTAATAAATCAATATATTTAAATTAAAAAAAGAAGTTAAAAAAAAAATCAGATGAACTCTGATTCGATGTGTTTTCCTCTTGTAAGATCCAAATATTTCATAAATTAAAAGGTTATTTGGCTATAACTACGGAACCGATGAAAATAAGTACCGCTTATGATATATCATTGAAAAACTCTGCGATGAGGGCTTATTGCTGCAGTTAAGAAAGAGTCCAAAATCCAAATGTTTGTGGATTTTGAGTTTTTTTGGACACTTTTGGTTCAGTCGATTGCAATCAAAAGGGAAGGTGCACAACTAGGTGTTACAACAATCCTACATCCAAAATTTCAACATCCTACGGCTAATCGTTTTTGAGTTATGCGTGATTCGTACGTACGTACGTACGAACAGACGTCACGCTGAAACTAGGAAAAATGGATTCAGGGATTGTCAAAATGGATATTTTCGTTCAATTCTGAAAACCGGAGTTATTCGCGATAACAATACTTCGTTTATTTCGTACAAGTAGAAATAACCTTGAAATTTTTGTTTTATATTTACTTCCCCCTGGCGACTATAGCTAGAATAAAAATCCAGGCGAATATAGCTATATTAAAAGAGCAAGTATGCTAATCATGTCAAAAATAGGGTATCGGGTTTTCTGCAAATTTTTACCTTTTACTTTTACCTTTTAAATTATGCACATATGAGTTGCAGTGCTTTTGTCCTTATATTTCAGGATTGACCAAACTGATTTTCTTCAAATTTGGCTCAATTATTTCTACATATGGCGCATTGATCGTATTATTATTTTTTTTAATTCGTTGGGACTGGGGATATGCAAGAAAACCCAATTTCAATTTTTTTTCACGTGCATTTTAGAGAAAAATTGATATGAGCAATTTTTTTATAAATATATAAATAATCCAAAAAAATATTTTTCCAAAAAATCTACCCTCATCTTTTAAAAATTGAATATATATTTTTTGTTCTTTTTCACTATCTCTGTTCGGTTTAAATCTTTTTCAAAAAAAGTTTGAAAGTTTATACTTCACGTACAGAGTGTATCACGAAGTTCTTCCCCGGACTTTCATAACCTATTCGACTCATAAAATTAATGGAAAAAGTTCATTTAAGCGATACTGAAATGCTTCGTCTGCGGGTTACGTCTACTGAAAGATTTCGCTCGGATTTCAGCGATCCCGGTGAAATGAGATGTACTGAAAATTTTAGGATGTCAAATAAAAACAAAATTAGTGATTCTTATGATTTTTGACCTGAAGAATTGAATAAAATAGGTCCCAAAACAGTATCTGCAGTAGTTTTTGAGAAATCTGGAGTTAAAAATCCGTGTTTTTTATTTTTGCCGTACCAATAACTTTTTTAAATGTATATAAATAACAAATGTTCGTTATGTTCAAAATCTTATATCTCCGAAAGTTGTTCACCGATGCTTTGAAATTTTGACACAACGTTCCATTCGAATACGCGCGTGTTTTATATATCTAAGATGTCACACCTGTGCCAAGTAAAAACATGTTTTTTTAAAAAAATAGCGCTTTCTGTTGGACGTAAAAGCAACATACGCTATACTAAATATTTTACTATTCCATTTCAATGTTTTCGATATGTTTTTGTTCGCTATAGACTAAAAAACTACTACACCGATTTACGCGCGGGGAAAAAAAAGGGACCAATAGAAAAGGGGAGAAATCGGAAAGGTAAAGGGAAGAAGGGGAAAATGGGAAGGGGAAAGAAACGGGGGAAGTATGGTGGAAATGGGGAACGGGAAGGGGAATATGATACAAATTAAAAGGGGGAAAGGAAAGCAGGAAAAAATAAGTGGTGAAAAAGGAAAGGCAGGAAAGGGAAAAAGGGAAAGGAAAAATTTTGTGAAGTTCCGTAATGTTCGGTGTTTCAATGTTTTATCAAACTTTCAATTGTGTTCATTTAATCTATATATATATACTCAAATCTAGCAAATCTAGCAATAGCAAAGCATTGCCGGGGTCTGCTAGTGGGTAATAAACACACAAAAAGTTTTAACGAAACTTGTAGAAAATTTAATTCTGAATAAATGGTATAAGAGAGGTTTAATAAAGTAAAGCAAACTTTGAAAAATTGTAATTTTATTAAAATTCAGTACGCTAGACCAAAATGCATTATACGTACCAATTTTGTTATACGTATCAGTGGCTGTGTTGGCTATAACAAATGAGCTCGCCCTTCTCAACACATTTCCTGTCACGCCTCTGTATTGCTTTTCTTGCTCTTTTTAGTTCTACACGGCTACCCGTAAGTCGCTTAGCCGCATCTAAAATGCGTACAATTAATTTCTCACTAGAATGAATTTTTTTTAATATGCAACATTTTTTCAATCCCCAGAAGAAAAAAATCTAAAGCTGTTTGATCAGAAGATCTCGGTGGCCGTGAATGTGGACCTCTTTGACCTATCCATTTCTCAGGGAAATTATTGTTTTAAATGTAATTATGTATTTTTGATTATATTTAGATGAAATGTTTCCTTTTTTTCACGGGTAGAATAGGTTATGAAAACCAAGGGATAAATTCGTGATACATCTGTATACAGCTATCAAGAAATGCTTTCAGTTTTTAAATTATAGATCCCCGACCTAAAGTGCAAAATATTTGTTGAATATCTTCATATTCTTACTTTACTTTTTATAGATGAGGGTTGTTAGATTTAGAGAAAACTTTAGTAAATTTATTAAGCTTAACCGCATTAGAGAATTTTTTTTCTTAAAATCTATTCCCCACCTGTAAAAATATATATATTGTTTGTTTTTTTGGCTCAAAATCTTTTACTAATTTTTATTATTAATTGCAGGAAAAGTTATACAATTTTTTGCCTTTGTCGTTTATTTTGTCTTTTTTTAGATATTAAAATAAGTAAAAAGGAAATATTTATGATAAAAAAATATTGTCTTATAAAATTTGTTAACTTACTTTTAAATTCATAAAGTCCCAGAATTATTTTTAAGATAATACCGTTTAAAAAAAATATTGCTAAAAATTTATAAAAATAAAAAACTGGATAATATTTTCATTTTTATGAAAAATAAGTAATCATTTTTTGATTTTTTTTTTTTAAGGAAACCACAGTTAAAAAAGAAATTACTAAGAAAGCATCTCTCAAACAACCTGAAGTTATTAAACATGAAGAAACAAAAATCGCACGTAAAAAAAATGGAGATAATGAATATGAGGTAAGTTTTTTTTAATATAGAAATAACTAAATAGTTAGCAGCATTGTAATAAAACGTTCACTATTTTGAGAGCTCCGTAATTTAGAAGAATATGCAAAAAATATATGTAACTGTTATATTTGAAAATTAAATGAAAAAGGATAGAAATTACAATGTATTCTCGTCGTACCTATCACTTTTAATTTAAATCCAAAAATTATTGCCTATAAATAATTAAGTATTAACACGTAATGAGAAGGGTAGTCTGCCCGTGAATCTGCCTCATACGGGCAACTTACCATACGTAGGCCTTAATTTATTCCGCTGTCTGAAATGGAAGAATAACGTGAGAAAGAAGAGGAAGCGATTAAATATTAAGCTTAAGCGGTTGAATTGGTTATTAGAAAGGAAATCCGTGTTGTCGTTATGTAACAAACTGCTGTTGTTTAAGGCGTTTTTAAAGCCAATATGCGATACAACTTTATGGTACAGCAATATCAACATCGTACAACGGTTCCAGAAAAAAATGCTTTGGCACGTATTAGAGACGACGTATTTTGTGAAGAATAAGGAGATCCATGATTACCTAGGGACGCCGTTTATTCGCGAAGAAATTCACTAAGCTGAAAGTATGTACTTAACGCGCGTGAAAATCATCTGGCTACAAACCTTTTGGATTATAGTTTAAGATCTTAACTTAATCTATAATCTTAACTTAGTTTTAGATAATAAACTAAATTAAGATTATAGTTACCGTGAAAGAGAATTGAAAAGGTTGCACGCATTAAATCTAGAAACTGCTGTGTAGTGACTATCGTCCTTTTCTTTGTGAAGTTTCCCAGATTGCTGTTTACAAATTTCAAGCTCCCCGTCGCAGCTTCGTTCGCGCTGTATAGTTGTTTGCGTTTCCCGTAGCGGTTAATCTTTTTATTTTATCTTTTTTACACCTGGAAGCAGGTGTAGCCAGCTCAGATCTATTGAATATCTCATTTACTGTAATCGGGATTGGGAAAATTTACAATCGTTCTTCAAACGACCTTTTATCTTCTTTGAAGGTCGAATTTCAAAAATCTATAAATTGATTTATCGATATGAAGATAACATTCACCAAAGATCAGGTTTATTTCTTCATTTGTTACCGAGAAATTAAAAAATTAACAGGGTTTCAAAAAAAGTTCAAAACTTCATTTTAACCTCTGAAACACGGAATTTCAAAAAATCTAGAAATCGGGTTTTAAATATTCAAAATCATTCGGTTCAAACCCAGCTCACACAATGATAAAACTCACAGTTCACAATGCATTAGAGTTTGCGCTTCAACCGGTAAATCTCCGCAACTACATACATACATATATATATATATATATTAATAATTTTTCGAGATTAAATATATCCAAAAACCTTCTGTTATTCCAAGAAATAGGTGTAAAAATTTGTTTGCCAGCGAATGATCAGGCACTTTTGTTTGTTTATCCCTAACAAACAAAAACCCTCTTCCTCTTTATATAATAGTATAAATATAGATTACTTTATTTAATGTAAATTTAATTGTATTATTATGTAATAATATTCGTTCGATCGATTCGAATCATTCGGTTCAAACCCAGCTCACGCAGTGATATAGACTTACAGTTCACAGTTCAAAACCCTCTTCCTCTTCATATAATAGTATAGATTTTAGTTTAGGAATACGATTTCTTTGAATTTGTTGTTTATAAATTTTGAATTGTTAAAATTTACTGAATTATTTTGTTTCCTGATTTTGGCTTTATTTCTTCTCACATATGATTTACGTTAAATAATTACTTGCTCTGTTTCTTTAACAACTTAATTTTGTTATATTTTATAGTTACGTTATGTTGAGCATTTATCCTTGTTGCTCTATATAATTAATTTTTGATTTATGTGTATTTTGTTACGGATTTTAGGTGCATTGTTAATTATATCTTTATTCGTTATACTTTTTGTTGTACTGTACCTTGTTCAGATTTCTATTATATTGTCTTGGAAGATATCACTGGACGCCTCTGTTTCACCCGTTTATTACGCTGTTCAATTTACTAATAGTTTCATTATTTAGGAAACTGATAGTAAATAAGACAAAATAACAAAATAAAATTGTTGTTCAACAAAGTACAATAGTATAAATGTAATAATTACTCACCGATATCAATGTGCAAATATCACATAAAAAGAAACCGTCACTTAATTCATTAGCTTAAAATAAGCCAAAGAATTAAGTGATGATTTGTTCTTAAAAATTTAATTTATTGTTTTGAAATTTAATTCATTGTCTTATTTTAAGCCGATGAACTAGTTCAAAACCCGAAAATTGAAATCTGATCTGGGCACCGTATGACTTGCTTGTACGCCTATTAAATTACATATACACATTTTTTTAAAAAGAAAAGTAAATAAAATTTTATTTCATTAATAACTTCTGATATTTCTTCATATTTATTTTAATTGTATTTAATAAAACATTATTAAAAAACCTTTTTTTCTGAAAAATTATAAAAATATTAGTAAACATTTATGCCTGAAGGATTTTTATTTTTAAAAAAAAATGTATTTTTTTTTTTTTAAGGAAACCACAGTTAAAAAAGAGATTACTAAAAAAACAACTGTTGGACAATCTGGAATTATTAAACATGAAAAAACAAAAAAATTACATAAAGAAAGTGACTCTAGTGAATCTAGTGTAAGTTTGTTTCTATTAAATAAATAATTTGTCTTCTAAATAATATAATATTTCATTGTATTCTTTATTTACACGACTACCGAAAAAGAAGTGTAATATACTTAGGATGTATGTATTACATATGTTTGTTCCACTGTAACAGATAAACGGCTAAACGGATTTAAATGTATGATTCCGCGTTGGAACCCTACGTTTCCAGGAGTGTCATAAGCTATATAGATTTATATATACGTTTAAATAAATTTTTAAAAAATTTTAAAAAATTATACTATATACTCGTACAAATACCATAAATAAAACTGTCCCTCGTACGCTCCGTAATTATCCTGTATTAGCAACTAGCACCCCGGCAATGCTTCGCTATTGCTAGATTTGAGTACATATATAGATTAAATGAACAACAATTGAAAGTTTGATAAAACATTAAAAAATGAACATTACGGAACTTAAAAAAATTCCCTTTTCCCTATACCCTTTCCCTTTTTCACTATTTATATTTTCCTTTTCCCTATTTTATTTTTTCAATTTTCCCTTTTTTTCACGCGTAAATTGGTCCAGTACTTTTTTAGTCTGTAGCGGACACACATACGAACATTGTATTTTATATGCATAGAAGAAGAAAGTCTATTTGTATATTTGTTTGTGTCGTAAATATCTCGACACCGGCGCCACCTAGGGGGTATAGTTTTCACAAAAGTTTTTCTTTACGCTTAACTTATGTATACTCTGAATATGAGCCAGATAGGTTCATAAATACATTTTTTCTAAATATCTCAACCCCAGAGCCATCTAGCGGGTCAAATTTTTGCTGAGGTATTTCCGCGTAAGTAACACGTATTCTGAATATGACCCCGATCGTACCGTAATATAATTTTTCGAAATATCTTGTCCCCAGCGCCACCTAGCGGGTCCAAACAAATTTAGAAACCTTTGCAGTAATGCGTACAACATCTCACCAAAGTTTCATCGCAATCGGATGAATGGTATAGGAACGCATACGAGACAAACAAACAAACATTCATTTTTATATACAGGTGTTCCTAAAATGGTAGACCGGTTATACTTTTTCGGATTCTACTTGTAAAAGTAAACGAAAAATTTCTTCAGGAAAAAAGGCCATTTCCCCTTCGTTCTTCCGCTGTTCGCCATTTTATTATATTTATATAAAATTTTATATCTCAAATTCGGATAGAGGAATAGCATTAATATTTGGTAAGCGTGGTAATAAATGTTTTAAATTAGCAAAAAATCAGGATTTAAATACCTTCGGAAATTACAAAATGGCAGCCATTATTATTTTTCAATAAATTTTTTCATCCTTTATTGTTAAACACTCCAATTACAACACATACATAACCTAAAAAAAAAGTAATTCTCATTTCCATTCATCCTGACCCCCATAGGAAAAGATACTTACCTTGTGACAAAACTGGTCGCCACACCAACCCCTCCGTTCTTAGCCCTGCTGGGTTTTACCGGAGGTTGTCTTTTAGACCCTCTACAGTATCGGTTCGTAGCTCTAAAATTATTGGAGCTGCTGCTCCAAAAAATTTTTAGTCATTGTTTTAAAATTGTGTAAAAGGAAACAAACATACAAAAAAAGAAAATTTATTCAAAAACTTGATAAAATCGTAAAAGAACAAAATCAAACATTTTTTATTTACTTTGACCTAAAGTGTTACAGCTCAAGCTTGAGCTATTCATTTAAAAATGAAATCAATTCTTCTTCTTTTAATTTGAGCGAAAAGATTAATAATTTTCTCCTTGATTACACGCGGAGTAAAAAAAAACTACCTTCCACCGGCATACCAGGGTCGAAACTGCGGGAGCGACAGTGCTCTCTCTCCCTCCCAACCTCGCGTGCAGCTTCCTATGTGCACCTGCGCACAACAGCCAAACACCACGCCTCTGGAATTGTGAAGCTCACAGTTGCATACAAAGAATTTTTTGTATATTTTTCATGAAATGGGGGACGGTCACTGGCATTAAGCTTAAAGATTATATATTGTACAGAGTGATTCAAAGACCGGAAATTTTAAAAATTAAATAACGTTAATGAAAAAATTTTTTTAGAAAATGAATTTTATTTCTTGTAATTCTACAAATGTTGCCATTTTAGGATACATACATTTTAGTTTATTTTTTAAAGATGACATCTTCCAGGTGACCTCCTCTTCCACTTAAACACTCACGAAGTCTCTTCATTATATTGTTCGTGGTTTGACGTAACATCTCGACTGGAATTTCCGCAATCGCTTCTCGGATCTTTGCTTTCAGTTCTTCCGTTGTAGCAGGTCTACTGTGGAACACTTTGCTTTTAAGGTGACCCCACAAAAAGTAACCGCAAGCTGAGAGATTAGGCGATCTGGGAGGCCATCTAATGTCACCGTTTCGTGAAATGACACGTTTTCCAAACAATCGGCGTACAGCTGTCATCGATATTCGTGCAGTATGTGACGTTCCTCCGTCTTGTTGAAACCAGGCCGTGTTAAGAATCGGTAGAAATCTCTTTTGTTGTTCCACAACAAAGGTTTTAAGCACGGCTACGTAACGAGCCGACGTCACTGTAATCGCAAGACCGTTGTCATCCTCAAAAAAATAAGGGCCTACAACACCGTAAGATGACATAGCACACCACACGGTCACTTCTGTCTGTGCAACGGACGCTAGTGTAGCTGCGTAGGATTTTCTTGCGCCCGGTATCTGAAATGTTACTTGTTAACAAATCCACTGAGATGGAAATGCGCTTCGTCTGACATCCACAGTTCGTGAACAAACTCTTCCTTATCATTTATCTTCTGAAGCATTACATTACAGAATTGTGTTCGCACAACCGCATCGTTCGGTTTCAGTTCCTGGACGATCTGCAACTTGTACGGATGGTATTGCAAGTCCTTCACTAACATTCTTCGAACACTTGAACTATGCGATTGTAAAGATGCTGAGAGACGACGGTTTGACCGATGTGGACTTCGTGTGACAGCATCTTGTAAAGCTTGAACATTCTGTGGTGTACGGACGGTACGCTCACGGCCTGGAGGTTTCTTTTTCATTGCCGAACCGGTTTCCTCAAAATTAGATATCCATGTTTTAATTGCACGTGCTGATGAAACACGGTCGTGCCGTCCCAGATTAAAATGACGGCGAAACTCTCTACGCGCTCTCTCCACACTGTCATTGTTTTTGTAAAACGCTTTGATAGCAAATGCACGTTGCGCACCACTCCAAGGATCCATGAAAACTAAATGGCAGGTTAGGTTAGAGAGGCTGGCGCCACTTATCAAGTGGTACCGATCGCCCACGGCTACCAAAACAACTTTCAAAACTTCCCGATTCTTTGAATCACTCTGTATAAGTATAAAGAAATAATTAAACAGAAAAAACTCATTATATTAAATTTTATCGATAATACCAAGTGGAAGTTTGGGGTCCTGCAGTTCCACAGTGTCTATACGCGAGCCGCCACTGCCTCTAAACAAGATAACACAACAGTCATCAGTTTGGCCTCTATCAGGATGCCACTGTGCAAATGCCTCGGCAGAAATTTCCATTAGTATATTTATACGACCTAATAAAACTACAATACGTGACAAACAGCGTGGCGTCCGGATAATCAAGTACCAAATAATGTAATATCAAAGATAAACATAAATAAGGACCCATTAAACACGATAAACAGATCCTTATGAACGATCAATCCTTCAGTAAGATATCTTCTTCATATATTAGGCGATTATCTTTAAAAATCTAAAATTTAATTATTTTCATATTCAAAAATTGTATATTGCAGTTTTTCACTTTTGTGCGTTTATTTATTTCTGAACACAACAGTCATATTCTATTGAGCGGTTGAGCAAGAGTTTGATATGTTTCGTAAAGCTGTTTTAGTTTGAAAAAGATATGCGTAGAAGTATTTGAGCTTAAAAATATTCTATATCAAACATCAATTCATTCTTTTGCTATATATATATATATTTTCAAAAGGTGAACCTGGTATCGTTTTACTAATATAATATAGTAAGCTAATTTACTAGCGACACTTTAAGTTTCATTCTCAATGTAATAGAAATGTTTATAATAAAATTTACTGGAAAAAAATTTGTAATGAATATGAATTATAAAGAGAAATTAATTATCTAATATTAAGAAATTCTTCTTTATTCTGGTTTAAATTTACTCTAAAAATGTATATCTCTAAAAGATTTCCGTTTTTAAGAATTTTAAAGGAATATCAAAGTTTAGTTTTGGTACCTTAAATTTTTTTTAAATTTATTTAAATGAATGACTTGAATTTAAAGTAAATACAGAAAAAGTTATACTTTTCTTTTTTTTTAATTCAGTTTATATGTTTTTAGAGTTTTCACTTCGATGAATTTTTTTTTTTAACTAGAGGACAAAATTTTTTCAGGATAATGAACTTTTATTATTGAAATAATAAAAAAAAATTATTAATTATTTTTATTGTGATCGTTCAATAATTAAAGAGACGAGTGAAAAAAATTATTTAATCAATGATAATGAAACTAACACTACTTTTCAAAATAATCTCCGGCTATATCTAGGCACTTATTCCATCTTTCTAGGAACTTTAGTACCATTAGTAAATAATTGTTCACTGCGGTATCTGAACCGCTGTACCGCATTCTTGACCTGTATATTGTTGACAAATTCGGTGCCGTGTAAAAATTCTTCGACAGGGCTAAACAAAAAAAAAAAATCATGATGCAAAGTCGAGCGGGACTTAAGATGTATTTTTTCCCTGGGCTCACAACGCGATGTTATCGGCGCCCAAATATAAAATTACTGTAGTAAATAATTAAAAATTACCTTGAAAATTAAATACACCTAAAACGCGTGTGAAGTAAACCAAATACGAAATAAAGACGACATTAAAATGCGCGTAAACGGCATACATGTTCAAACATATTGTAGGAATAATTAAATACGTGACTATGGATGCACGGCTTTTAGAAATAACAAGACATTTGATAACATCGCCGTATTGTCCCCTATAATATTACGGATGTCGCTGCTAATTTAAATTTCTGACACAATTTCGTGTAACAGATACAATCCACTAGTATGTCGTGTACCGTTAGATAGCAGTCGCGACAAAGATAAACAGGTGCATCGGTCTGAGTCAAGTGCATCCTATTCGCAAACGGCAAATAACAACCTTCTCTCGATGACCTCCTGGTTGAAGAGCTTCACGGTGATATAGTGTTCTTAACTAGATTTTTATTAACTTTATTTTATTTTAACTTATTTATTGTCGACGGTAGTATTCCATTCACTTTGCCAGACATCATGAACCACCCTATTCAGAAAATAGGCAAGATAGTAAAAAACAATGCGATTAGTGAAAGAAGGGTGCAAACAAGCCTCTTTAGCCGTACTATCAGCGCGCTCATTACCTGAAATTCCAATGTGGCTAGGGATCCAATAGAAACCTAAACTTCTATTACGCCGATCGTTTCAGTAATAATGGACTGCGTTTAAAAATAATGGACAACAGGGTGTTTAGACTAGATATCACTAATCGCCTGCATAGCACTCGTGGAATCCGAACAGCAAAGTACATATCGATATGTTGAGCTAATAATATTTAAGGCTTTATTAATCGGGAACAATTCCACGAGAAAAACATTGTCAATGCTACGAAGGCCAAACGTGTATGTTCTATTGTCGATGTTAAATCATAAACAAAAGAATTATCGTATTTAGATTTATCTCTTATGGAATGTAATAAAATTCTTCTTGTAAGATCACCGAATTCGCGTACATTTTACGGTATCGACAAAGGCTAAAACAGCAATTTACCAAAGAAGGCCGCTAAGATGGGTAATAATATCGAGTAACAGTAAGAGCTGGAGGTAATCGTATGTTTAGAGATAAGAAAAGGCTCTGATGCCTAGAGGAACAGCAGCTCTCGGCTGTTCCTGATGTTGATTAAAATTCGGGTTAGAGAACATCGCATAAAAGGTAGCGTTATTTGGTTGCGAGCTATACAGAAGCAGATTATTTGGTTCGTCTATTCCAAAGAGATGCTTCACCGCTGTCCATTAATAGATTACCACGGGGCTTGAACGAAATGAACCTGTAGCAAGACGGATAAATGAATGATGGACTGCATCAAACACCTTTAGAGCGGTGATCCGTGCGTAAGAATAAGCCACACAGCCGTAGGCTAAGTGGGAATGGACCAGAGCTCGGTAGAAGCCCAACATACGATCGGCTCCCCAACGGGTATTGGATAGAACTTTCAGCATCACTAGTATTTTTAGTCATTTTACCTTCGGTTCCTTTGAATGCGTTACCCGCATCGGTAGGTGGTCAAACGACAATTCTAGAAATCTAACCGTGTTTGATTGGTTCACCGTGAAAAAAAATTGAGGGTAAACGTGTTCCTTCAATCGGGAAAAACAAATAGATTTCGTTTTTACGGGAAAAACGTTAATCCAGTCGTTTTACAACACAATTGTAAACGGGTTGTTGTGTGTTTTCACCACTCTCTCAGCGGTAGCTAAAGTTCTATACAAAAAGTAATTTGAAAAATCATCTAAAAATTACAAATAATTAACGGGTTTCCGCAAGCAGTTTGTTATACTTGAGATGTAGCATCACCTCCCGACCCAAATTTTAATTAGCTTCCCTTGTCTTGCGGACGTTATCATGCAGAAAAATTGTCCTTTGAGGATTAACTCCTTAGCTCTTAACTCTTTTACGGGTTTTACTTTACTTTTTAGCTTGTAACAGTAGGAATCGATGTTACTCGTAACAATACATGTTACGTAAAAAAAAATACATGTTAAATATATTAATAGATAATAGATATACAATAACAGATAATAAACAATGTTTAAGCATTCTATATAATAAGCAAAAAAAAAGAAAATTTGTTACAAAACTCTTACCGGCCCGATTTCATTTATATGTAATACATATCACATTTACAGAAATAATACAATTCTTATGATTAATCGTTATTTAATAAATGAAATCAGCCCAGTAAGAGTTTTGTAACAAATTTTCTTTTTTTGCTTATTATATGGAACTCTTAAACATTGTTTATTATCTAATGTCTTTTACATATATTTAACATGAATTTTTTTTAAACAAATTTCTAAATTAATAACAGATCTTGCTAATAGAAATGTAGTTTCTTACCTTTTTTTGATATCAGTATCGTTTTGTTAAAAACAGCTTTATTTATTTTACAGAAATTTTGTTTTTTGAGCGGAAGAAATGATATCTGTGAGACTTACCGTACGATCTACAATTTCATTTTAATTTTTTTTATTTTACTGAATTATCGAAGAAAAGCAAGGTATTACTTTCCGTCACAAAATGGCAATGTTAGGGAGGGTGGTTAAATTGGATTTTCTTTATGTTTTGAGGTATGAAGAGTACAAAAATATCAGTTAAATTTTTGATTCCTTACATATTTATTTATTTATAGACCTACGTGTAAATTTTTGTGGCTTGATAATCTCAAAACTACTAAATCAATTTTATTGAAATTTATATATGCTGTAGTAGTGTATTTAAAGTTGTGTATGTTAAATTTGATGAAGATTGATTAAGTCGTTCTTGAGTTACGTTCAATTTAAGGTCGAAAAAATTTGAGCGTTGCAAGTTACCAACGTAGTTTGTTATGATGCTGGCAGTTGGAACATTGACGTCTCTTTATTTTTTTGGTATCTATTATTAGCAATATTAAACTAAAATTAAAAAAAAAAAAATTAAACTATTAAAGCCAAATTAAATTCACGAAAAATCGATTTTCTTGCGCAAAAGTTTTTTTTTTGATTACTGAATAATTTTTTGTTTACGTAAAAAAAAAAAATCACTTTTATTCTTTATCCAAAGGGGAAACGCGTTAAATTTCAGGAGATTCCTTTCGTTGAATTAAAAATGTAAAAACACACTTTTAAGCATTTTATATACAGTTACATCAAAAAAGGTTAATTAAAACAAAAAAACTATAAATATATGTTCTAAATTAGTTTAAAATTCAGAGATCTTTTAATTGTTTTTTATCAGCGTTTTAACATTTTCCATAAATCTATAAAAATAAAAATTATCCCTTTTTCCGTGTGATCTTTTTGTGTTTAAAAAATCGGAATTTTTTTTTTTAAGGAAGCAACTGTTAAAAAAAAAAATAATAAAACACCTTCTCATGGAATAATTAAAACAATTAAGCGTGAAGAAACGGAATCTATTGATGAACATAAAAATTTACATCACGAAGAAAATGGCCCTGATGAATACCGTGTAAGTTTTTTTATATATTATATAACGAACTTTTGTTACGCATAATATAATTCCTCGTATTTTGGATGATTGAAATTTCAGGCTGATTAAGGACTACTAATCGCTAAACTTACATAAACTAATATTTTAAATGTGCTTTCTGTCTAGGTAATACAACAATCAGTATTGGGCTTCTGTGAAAGAAAAGAGTTGGCTTTCAGTTCCTGAAAATACATCAGTGAGGTTCAAAAAAATTTTTCAAAATGTTTCATACACATATAATTAATACGTACATAAAGGTGACCTTAGACTTTGAAAGGGCCAGGGTAATTAATAGAAGATCAAATTACAGGGTCAAGGCCTAGTGTACAAATTAATTGATATTTACAGTCAAATCAAAACTCCTATTTATAATATTCTAACTGATTTTATATCTGCTAGATTTTAGAAGAAATAAAATTCCATAAAACAAATATACAATCGAATACTAATTATAAAAAATCGACTTTCCATGCGTAGAACACACAAGTGATCAGATGCAATTTGTTAATGGCAGGTAGTAGTAATTCTAAGGTCTTGAAAACTTATATTTTCAATGGTAAAATTTTATTTATAAATGTAAACATACAAATAACTCTTACGTCATCATTAGAAGTAATTGCAAGAGCCTAGAGCTAACAAAACAATTTATGTGTAATACTTAAATGATTTAATTAAAAATTAATTCAAACAAAAGGAAATATCCTTTTCTTTCTCTCGTCACAGGTCGCAATATGACCACGTTTAATAAGTTAATTCCTGAGAGTTGAAATATGACAGGTACACTCGACTATATGTAACTAGACGGTCAGGGCTCGCTTCGCTTGCCCGACTTCACTTGCATGAGGATGCGTTCGCATCTTCATATCTGCGATAATATTAATAGTAATTTTATTTAATTATATTTCTATTGCCATTATTGTATATATATATACATCTTCGTATCAAGAAGCATGGTGCTTCTATACTTATTTATTTTTATAAATTGTAAAAAAACTTATGTCTACAATACTTTATTTAAATAAAATGTAAAAAAATAATAAGAATAATAAATGTCAATGTAAACAACGTACTGTTTATAACACACAATACAATTGTATAATTAGTTCAATTTTTTCCGTTACATGATAGAGAATATTTTTCTAAAGATTTTGGTGATTTTATATTTAAATAGGCTTAAGGAGTGAGTAGGTATAGAGAATTTAATAGTTTTTTAATAGAAATATATTATTTAACGCTAGCCGTATCGATAACAGGATGTTAGCTGGGGATGCCGTCTTCTAAAAGAGTACATTTACTCTTTTATGAGGTTATGTTAGTTCCTGGATCAGCTGATGTTCCTTACTCTGCTGGTATTGGCGCAGTGCGGACCATGTGGTTCACCAGGCGGCTGCACGCAACCGACCGCTCCCAGTGCTCTCTTAGTCTTTTTGACCACAGTCCGTTGTAACGTACATTTAAATTCTTTGTTAAATAAAGAAACAAACATGACAAAACAGAATAACTAAAATTAAAAGTGCACAAAGTCTAACTTGGCAAACATACAAAAAAAAAAAATGTATAATAAAATCCAAAATTCATCATTATAACTCAGTAGTTCTTCCGGTGGCGCTTTATGCTTGTGAGACCATCTTTCAGATTATGAATGAAACTTAAACGGACCGATTACTTAAAACAGAAAGGCGAATTATCAGAACTTAATTAAATAAAAGTTACCGATAGGATGGAGTCTGGCGAAGTGCCACAAATGAAACTGTCTGCAAACAAATCGACCCGATTCTCAGTACAACGAAAAAAAACGAGGGATTTTCCATTTTTTCCACGTATTAAGAACGCCTGAAAACCGAATTCTAAGATAACTAACTGGTCACAAGGAATATTACAAAAAGCCTGTGGAAATTATGTTGGAGAATTCCAAAGACATCTTCAAGAAATTGGCTTGAGGGATGAGGACGCCTATGATAAAAAGAAAATTAACTACGCGCTTCAAAACAGTAGATTCAACGTTAAAAAATTCCAAGTGGAGGTCAGGAAGCAACGATCCAATAGTATGATGAATACTGGGAAAATCGAAAGGCCAGACTAATACAGAAATTCAAGAGGAACTGAAATACGGATGACTAAAGTGGTTTAATGCGGCCTCAAAAGTAAAAAAAGAGAATCCTTTTTTTTATTACTAAATATTAGGTTAATAATCATTTCTTTTATTAATTAGTTTGAATAATAATTATATAAATAATTAATTTAAATATTAATAAGAATTTTCAATCCTTGATTTAAATTTAATAATAAATTACAAATATTTATTATACAGTTATTAGTTCAATTTTTTCCCGCTAGATGGTAGCGTTAAACAACGGCTGCGCGCAGCAGCCGGGCGCACACATGGGTCCGCTCTGCGCCAATAGCAACTAAAAGAAATATGTAAGCATATACAACAAACAAAGCATCGCACCATTTATTTTTATTGGAAGGATTACTAAAATGTATCGAACTATAATTTTTAGAATGAAAAAGGTTTTTTGTTACGGTAACGATTTACATACATAACATTATTTCCATTACAGCTTGAACTAGCCAGACTAATCCTGAATAATTTATTGTAAATATGTAAATGATCATACCGAAAATTTTATCCTGTTTTTATACCTTTGTTATATTTTTGAAAACAAATAATTTTAATGGTTTTATTTCTTTATATAAATATTATTTTGTTTACGAGGAAAAACGTGTTTTAATATTACGATTTAGTTTTATAAAAATGACTTAACATTTGTGTGTGTGTGTGTGTGTGTATTTGTGTTTGCGCACGCGCTCATGTATAACCACTAATCTATATTAAATCTTTGTAAATATTAAATAAATGTAAATATTCAATCTCTCTCAACGCAAATTATATGTAAATCGATGGAGCAAATAAAGACTATAAACCTTAATTTATGAAATATTAACTTTTATGTATTTCATTAATAGATATTTGAAATCAACTTGTACACAAAATAAATTTATCAAACGCTTTAACATTTTATCAAGATTAAATTGTTTTTTATTACTTCAAAGTTAAGGTTTTAAAATATATCTTTAATTATATTTATATTGGTTTTATAAATCATAGTATTTTAATAATCAATAATAAAAATGTTTTTTTTATACTCCGGAATTTTTTATACTGGAATTTTTTCATTTGTGAACTTAAGTCTGTTTTTTTTTTAATCAAACTAAATTTTTGTCATCCTTAACTGTTCGAATTTTAAATAATTTAATCAAAAATATAAAGAAAAAACGTTACGTAAGACCGAAAAATGAGGGTAAAAAGATTAGAATAATTTTTCAAAAAATTAACATTCACTGCTCGTAGAAATAATGAAATACCCATTCATATCATAAATAAGATTAAAAAAAAGAAACCAGTAAGTTTTAAATAGAATACAAATTTATTTGTTTGAATAAGAAAAATTATTTTTACCAACACAAATTTGTAATTACGTAAATGACAAATGTAAATTTATAGTAATAGAGTTAATTAAATACTTCCGATATCGTATTATAAGAAGGCAAAGAAAGAGTTATTGATAATGGTTCAAATTTTGACTGTAAATGTAATTTTTAGTAAAATTAAAATAAAGTATAATAATAATAATAATAATAATAATAATAATAATAATAATAATGAAAGATTTGTACAATTTTGGAAAAGGATTAACCAAAATCCAAATTTCTTTATTTGTTAAATATTAATAAAAAGTAGGAATTCACCTTACCAGCAATTAATTTTGAACTTCTCAACATCATTCAGTCGTTAGACCATCGTCAGGAGATTAAAATATATTATAAAATAACGTTAAAAAATGAAAACATTAAAAAATTATGATAGATTGCTAGTTACCAGTATACTAACCCACCGGGTTGGTCTAGTAGTGAATGCTCTTCCCAAATCAGCTGATTAGGAAGTCCAGAGTTCCAGCGTTCAACTCATAGTAAAGTCAATTATTTTTACACACGGACTTGAATACTAGATCGTGGATACCGGTGTTCTTTGGCGGTTGGGTTTCAATTAACCACACATCTCAGGAACGGTCGAACTGAGAATGTACAAGACTACACTTCATTTACACTCATACATATCATCCTCATTCATCCTCTGAAGTAATACATGACCGTGATTCCCGAAGGCTAAACAGGAAAATAAAAAAAAAGAGGTTTCAGTATACTGATTGAAATTTACAGTGTGATCTGGTGGAATAAAATAAAATCAACGGGAACTGTGTTGTACGAATGATACTTTACTTGAATTATTATCTTTTGTATATCTATATTTACATAGAACTAGCAGTTAATGATAAAAAACAATTTAGATCCGGATTAACAGCGCAAGGTGAAAAGATTATGATGCTACGATTTGCTGATGATAGAGTAATTCTAGCCGAGACTAAAAAGGATTTAGAAGGAACAATGAACAGCATGGATGAAGTCCTGTGCAAGAAATACCGCATTAAAGTAGACAAGAACAAAAAAAATTAATGAAATGTAGTAGAAATAACGAACATGTCCTACTGAATGTAAAAATAGGAAGAGAAAGGATTATGGAGGTAGAAGAATTTTGTTATTTGGGAAATAGAATATCTAAAGATGGACGAAGCAGGAGCGATATAAAATGCCGAATAGCACAGGCGAAACGAGCATTCATCAGAAATATAATTTGTTTACGTCAAAAATTAATTTAAACGTGAGGAAAAGATTTTTGAAAGTATATGATTGGAGCGTCGCTTTATATGGAAGTGAAACTTGGACGATCGGAGTACCTGAGAAGAAAAGATTAGAAGATTTTGAATGCGGTGCTACAGGAGAATGTTAAAAATCAGACGGGTGGATAAAGTGACAAATGAAGAGGTATTGCGGCAAATAGATGAAGAAAGTAGCGTTTGGAAAAATATAGTTAAAAGAAGAGACAAACTTATAGGCCACATACTAAGGCATCCTGGAATAGTCGCTTTAATATTGGAAGGACAGGTAGAAGGAAAAAATTGTGTAGGCAGTCCACGTTTGGAATATGTAAAACAAATTGTTAGGGATGTAGGTGATATACCGAAATGAAACGACTAGCACTAGATAGGGAATCTTGGAGAGCTGCATCAAACCAGTCAAATGACTGAAGACAAAAAAAAAAATCTATATTTAGAGCTTGGTTAAACAATTTATCATCTTTAAAATATTTTTGGTCATTAATTAAATTTTTATGAATGCTGTAAACATGATATTTTTCTAAATTAAATGTATTATAATACTTATAAGACACGTCTAAAATGTTCATAAAAGTATTTGGGTTGTATGTATGATCTATATGTTTAGCGAAGTTAGAATTTTCTGGTTTATTGTTTTTATACTATCCATGTGTTCGTTTGCACTTATAGGGAATTTACGATAGGTCATACCAACATATATATATCGTGTTACAATCCAAACTATATACCCCTTGTTTATCAAGATTAACATCATCATTATTATATGATATCTTACTATAATTGTTTTTAATATATTTGATTAATTTATTATTTATATTATATGCAGGTGTTACGTTAATTCTTTTAAACAACTTTTCAATTCCTAGATTAAATGGAGTGTATACATTTTTTATATATATATTTTTTCCTTTCTATCTGATGATAATTTTATATTTTTAGTTGTATTAATTTTATCGAATAATTTATTTATAGTATTAATATTATAACTATTAGCAATAGCAATATTTTTAATTAATAATATTTATTTGTTTAAAGAAGCTATAATTTTTGAGATAATGTATGGCTCTATATAAAAATGCATTAAAAACAGCCATCTATTGGGACCGTGGATGAAATGAATTGAAATTAATTATTGTATCATTTGAAGAAGATTTACGATATATATCTAAATCTAAATCTAAATCTACAGTTTCTGACTTATTATTCTGTTTTCCTGACTTATTCTTAGATCTTTCATGTTTGATAAAACATTAACAAAATGAACATTACGGAACTTCACAAAATTTAATCTTTCCCCCTTCGCTGTTTTACTCTTTCTCCATTTTCCCCTTCTCTCTTTCCCCATTTCCCTCATTTTCTTTTTCCCATTTTAATTTTTTCCACATTCCCTTTCCCCATTTCCTTTTCCCCCGTGTTCCTTCCCTTCTTCTTTTTCTCTTTCTCTTATTTCCCTTTTCCCCTTCCTCTTTCCTTTCTTTGCACTTTTATTTATTCTTCTTTCTTCTTTCCATTTCCTTTTCCCGTTTTTCCTTTTCCCCATTTTTCCCTTTTTTCTTTTTTCTCTGAGAAGTTCAAAATTAATTGTTGGAAAGGTGGATGCGTACTTTTTAATAATATTTAATAATTTATTAAAATATCAGCGGTAATCATGTTTGAGAAATTGATTCTTTAAATTTGTTTTACGTTTAATATTAATTAGATGTTTCATGCAAGAATAATTTTTAGTTATCATAATAATTTAAGAAAATAAAATTATACTCTGTTTTTTTTTTTTGTTTTTTTTTTTTTTTTAGGAAGAAGTGAAATATAGTAAATCCACTCATCATGCAAATCCACTGCTGAATCATCATAATACGCAAGCTACAACCCAATACATGGTTAGTATTTAATTATTTACAACCACAAAATCTTGTTATTTATTATAACTTGTTATAAAATGACAGTCTGTGCGTAACAAAGGATTTTAAATATTAAAAAACATAGAATTAAAACAATTAATTTTTTTTTTTTACTGTACAAACTTTGTTTTTCATAAATGAATTTAAGTGAAATATCCCGAATTTCTTCTCGGGTTCTGATAGATCATTGTATATTGAATCTAATGTTTCTTTTGTTGTAGTTAAAAATTTGTCATTGTTAAGCACACTCATCTGATCGTTCTGAATCTGTTATAGTGATAATACCCGAATCAGAATTACTTAAAAAATACGTTCCGTTCTCAGAAATTTCATTGTTGAATGTCATTTCGTATTTTTTGAAGTGATCACCAGATTTCGTAGATTTCTGTTTTTAGCGATTTTTTTTTTCTTACAGTTATCAATGTTTAACCTTTAGATGAATAATCAGGTTTGTGAATAAATTTTATTTTTTTGTTATTTTTTTATACGTTTATAATCTTATTCGGTCAAGTTGAAGATTTTTTGATTTTTTATGTACGTAGAATTCCCTTTTTATCATACTCTGTATCACACCTTCGATTATAAAGATGTTATCTGTCTTATAATTACTTGTACTAGATCCAGTTTCATTAGTTTCAGATAAATTAATGGTTATGTTTTATTCTTGACCAGCAGACGGCAATGTTTCGCTAATGTTAGATTTGAGTATATATGTAGATTAAATGAACACAAGTGAAAGTTTGACAAAACATTAACAAAATGACCATTACGGAACTTCACAAAATTTAACCTTTCCCTTTTCTCTTTCGCCCTTTCCCCTTCCCCTTTCCACTTTCCCTTTTTTCCTCATTTTCCTTTTCCCATTTTCAATTTTACCATATTCCCTTTCCATTTCCCCATTTCTCCTTTATTTTTCCCTATTTTCCTTTTTCCTCCTCTTTTCCGTTCCCTTTTCTTTTTCCTATTTTCCTCTTCTTTCCTTTATACCTTCTTCTATTTTACTTTTTACGATTTGTCCCTTTCTCCCTTTTCCCCGCAGGTAAATCGGTCCAGTAGTCTTTTAGTCTATAGCGTATGTTGCTTTTACGTCCAACAGGTAGCGCTGTTTTTAAAAAAAACATGTTTTTACCTGTCACAGGTGTGACATCTTAGGTATATAAATAGTAGTTTCACAAAAACACACGCGTGTTCGAATGCAACGTTGTGACGAAATTTCAAAGCAATCGGTGAAAAACTTTCGGAGATTTAAGATTATGAACAAACGAATATTTACATTTTTATTTATATAGATTGTTCAACTTGTAAATTTATCAAAGCGTTCCACAAATTCAGTATTTAGTGAATAAACGCTTATTGCTTTACTTTTTTGTTGACACGGTTCTGAAGTACTAACATCTTTCAATCTTTTATAGTTATTTATAGTTTCTATAAAATCAAAACTTTTCTTAACACGGTCCTTGTCTTCCAATGAGGAAAATCCTTGGAAGCACACGAGATTTTATTGCTGATAAAAGAACTGGACGTTTACAGTCAATTTTATTTCAAATCTGAACAGTATTTTCTAACTTAATGGAATTATTCAATTCACCAATAAAATTACGTGTACATTCATAATCTTTATTAATTTTAGATTCTATAGTTTGAATAGATTTAAAGAAGTATTTTATTTTTTTCATCTTGTCAAAATATTTCGATTTTAAAGTATTCTCTTTATTTAAACCGCGTTTTAATCTTGTTTTTAATTCTGAAGTAGATGTAGGATTATAATATGGAATGTTTGAAGGAAGTGAACTTGTCTGAAGAAAACTTTGTTTGCAAATAATATCTGAGGACCTTGTATTAAGTGTCCATTTTCAATGCATCTGGTTTCATTTTGATGCGATCTCTTTTCTGTTTCATGCAAGAAAAGCTGTCTGAGTAAATTGCTATTATTTTGTTTTGAGTCGCTATTTACTGGGTTTATAACATTTGCTCCTGAAGAAATAATCGTTTTTTTTTTACACTGTCTGAAATGACAATAATTACGACGGCATAAATTGCTACTGTAAAAAGGAAAATTTATTTGAAATATCCCTTTGATGGTAGCGTTGGTAGTATTTTTATAAACTAGTTCATTAATATTTTTTCTTCAATATCTGAAAAACACTCGGATAAAATAATTGAAATAATGTTAAGTCTTACAGCATCATTTTTCACTTATTTCACAATTAAATTAAAGTTAATGAAAAGTACCCCTCTGTTTAGCAATTGCTCTTTGATCATAAAAATTCGAATAACTTGAATTAATAATGTAAATCATTAACCGTATAAATTAAAATATTATAATAGTGTGAATTGTTGCGAACCCGATTTCATTGTTGTATAATGTCTGTAACTCTGTTAATTCCTTTCTCGTATTAACCGTTAATTGAAGTATATCATTTTTAAGAGTGTGAATTGCAGAACCTTCAATATCCAGCGATGAATGGTCCCAGTATAAACCGTGTTGTTCCTCGGATAATTCAGATGTGGCCGTATATTAACGGCCACATCGGTCTCCGATGTGGCCGTTAATCTACGTGTAATTATTTTCAGTATATTTTGTAACCGATAGAGAAATTCCGCGATAATTCTAACGCTCACTTCTATCACCTTTTTCAAATATAAGTCGTATTATAGCTACAAATTACTCCTCTACTTAATCCAACATAAATTTAGGAAGTGTAACAACTCTTTTTTTTTAAAGCAATCCACCGTACTTAAATAAGTCTCTATTGATCTTGTCAGAACCACAAGCATTCTATTCTTTGTAATATTAATAACCCTAATAAGCTTTTCTTACGTAATTTGATGAACAATCACTGCCTGATAAGTTTTTCAGTCGCTTCTATATTCTGATCATCACGCCACAAGTTAGCAAAATGATTCAGCCAATCGTCTTCAGGGATGACACCTATATTTTGCTCGCTCATTTTTATTAAGGGTTTTCATGATTTTACGTGTGTAAACCAATTTTCAATCCGAACAATATTTAAAAGAACATATACAAATTTTTCCAGCTTCCTCTCTGAGCAGCTTGAACTGCATTTTTTTATTCTGACACTCTTTATCTCATAGGTTTCAAAATCTCTCGCTAGACTACTTTATAAATATTTTTCAAATGTACGTTTCTTTTCCAGCATTATCGAGATTGTCATTCCAGACTCAATCCTCGATTTCTGCCTCCTTTGATTCTAGTTCCTCCTGTTTTTTTTTCTAGTTTCTCCTAGTGCCTCCTCTGTTGAAGATGAATATGAAACTTTGTATTTTCCCATTTTTAATCAATATCATCATTTGTAGGGGACATTTGTAAAAACCCATTTAAGCGTGTTTGGTACATATATTTTATACTATCATCTTCAAGTAAATTAACTTTACGAAATGGTTTCTTCCTGTTTCGATGCCTAGACCTTATACAAACCCTTATAAGGTGATTATAGCAATAATCACCTTATACAATCGCTATTTTGAAATTAAGTTAAGGGAATAGAAGTACTTATTAAATCGCACTCCAAAAGCAGCAACAATGTATAAAAATTATTTTCTCACCACGTTACCTACGTTATTAACAAAATAGTGGTAATACTGCAAAAAATACTGACAGAGTTGACTAGAATACATGCACTACGTCCAATATGGAACAAATCTGTTATTAATATTATTCTTAAGAAGAATACAAAATTTGTTTAATACTTAAATTTGTTTCTATTTCAGATGCCTATGGGAACTACGGCTACAGTAAAAAAGCATAAAGCACACGTACCCGGTTATGGTTCTGTTGAAACTGAAGACCAGGTAGTTGAAAGACCCGGATTACCGAACTTATATTCACATAAACAGAATTTCGACAATGAACACACGGTAGCTTCACAGATGGAAAATACGATTCCTTCATATCAAGACCAGCTGCTCGGACATCCAGGATACCCAAATGCTATGGGATATTCAGGAATACCGGGACAACCTGGATTTACTTCCTATCCGACTTCACCTTATAATCAATTACCTTCCACGGCAGAAACGCATTTTCCTCCTCATATGCAAAATCTGAACGGGATGAATCCTGAATCGCTTGGAACAATAGCCACAAATCCGAGTCTAAACTACCCTGATATGAATCTGCCTGGAAACGGATTAGCACATCCATCTCAATCAGGACAGCATACACTATCTGGCCATCCATCTACCGTGTCCGGAATGCCGTTTCCTACTCTCATGCAAAATCATCCAAATGCTATGAGATATTCAGGAATACCGGGATATCCTGGAATTACTTCCTATCCGACTTCAGCCGGAATGACTTCACCGTATAATCAGTTACCTTCGACGGCAGGAACGCAGTTTTCTCCTCAGGTACAAAATCTGAGCGGTGTAAATCCTGAATCGCTTGGACCAGTGGCCGCAAATCCGAGTCTAAACTATCCTCAAATGCCTTTAGGTAGAAATGGATTATTACATCCATCTCAATCTGGACAATATATGCCGTCTGGCTATCTACCTAACATGACCGGAACGCCGTTTCCTATTGAGGCACAAGATCTGAATGCCATGGATTCTGAATCGCTTAGAAGAACGACCACGAATCCGGGTCTAAACTACCCTGGTTTGAATTTTCCTGGAAATGGATTAGTACATCCATCTCAATCTGGACAGTATAGCCCGTTTGACCATCCATCAACCATGTCCGAAACGCAGTTACCTCCTCAAGTACAAAATCTGAACGGCATAAATCCTGAATCGCTTGGACCAGTGGCCACAAATCCGGGTCTAAACTATCCTGGAATGCCTTTAGCTAGAAATGGATTATCCGGACAGTACACACCGTCTCCCTATCCACCTAACATGTCCGGAACGCCGTTTTCTACTGAGACACAAGATCTGAATGCCATGAATTCTGAATCATTTAGAAAAACGACCATAAATCCGGGTCAAAACTACCCTGATATGAATTTTCCTGGAAATGTATATCCATCTCAATCTGGACAGTATAACCCGTATGGTCATCCATCTACCATGTCCGAAACGCAGTTCCCTCCTAAGATGCAAAATCTGAACGGCATAAATCCTGAATTTCTTGGTCCAGCGGTCACAAATCCGGGTCTAAACTATCCTGGAATGCCTTTAGCTAGAAACGAATTATCTGGACAGTATACACCGTCTCGCTATCCACCTAACATGTCAGAAACGCCATTTCCTAGTCACACACAAGATCTGAATTCCATGAATTCTGAATTACTTAGACAAATGGCCTCAAATCAGCATCTAAACTATCCTGAAATGCCATTAGCCGGAAATGGATTGGTACATCCAACTCAACTTGGACAGTATACACCATTTGCCCAATCACCTAACATGTCTGGAGTACCTTTATCACCGCACATTGAAAACGTAAATAGTATGAGTTCTCTGAATCCTGAATTAATTCAGTCAGCGATACCCAACCAGGGTTTACATTCATCTAATATGATGCCTCCTTATCCTGCTCAGATGCATGATTTATCAACTAGTTCGTTGAATTCATCTTATGAACATAATATCAGCAATATGAATCACGCTACAAATCCTTTAGTTACTAATGAAAGCATTACTTCATCCTCAACAATTCAATCTAATCCTTCGGTTTCAACACCCTCAGTTAACCGTAAAGTAAAAACTAAAGTCGTTGAAACTCATAAAGTAGGTGGTGAAAATATATCTGAAAAATCTGCAACGACTCGCACAGAATCTCGCACAGAAACAAGAACAGAGACTGTTAAAACAAAGCATTCACCAGACGATAAAAATGAAACAGGTAATTATTTTTAATTATAATAATTTCTGTAGATATGTTTATGCGCTGCAAATGCATATTTTCATTTACTTTCTAGTATATAAAAATGGATAAACTACTAAAAATGTTATTGTAGACTGTGACACAAATCTTCATAAAAGGGTGGTAATTAATTAACTTAGAATTGTTATAGAATAGTATCCCATGGTTTTTAAAAATGTGACAATCCCTATGTTTTTCCTAATCATTGTATTTAAAGATCAGAAATTTTTTTTCAACAAAATCACTTTTACGATTCACGCTGTGTATATATTAACATTTATTAACCGATTTATTTTTAAACTTCTATTAATTAGGTACAAATTGTATTAATTTACTGAACAAACATAGATCATTCCAGATAGCATTTTTCTATCACAATTAATTACTTCTTTATGTTTAGCGCAACAATAATTATCATTAGTCTACAAAACTTTTTATCATATTAAACTATAATTTTCTGGCCGCTATTCACGAGAAGCCAAAAGATGGATGAATATAAGATGCCCAATATTAAGTGTATTATCACTTATAAAAAAAGAAATACCGACTCAATAGCTTTATTTTAATTATTCTTTCATTTTTTATTTTATTTTTTGTCATTATTTCATTAAATCATCTTCACATCAAAAGATTTTTGAGGTAGCATCTATTATATTAATCGATTATCAAAAATATAGACATAAAAATATTTTGGACAACAATGCAACGCTGACTAACACTGATAAAGAATTATCAAAAAAAATCTTACAATCTGTCAAACTGATCGGACAACAAACAAGAGGAATGTCTTATAAAAACAATGTTTCATTGAATTTTTATTCTAATAATGTACTCTAACTCAGCGACTGCGCAAATTTTCAACGATCTTATCCCAAGAAAACCTGATAAACAAATTACCACTTGTGAAAAATTAGAAGGAATTTAGAATTTTATATATATTAGATTTAAAAAATTACTTATTAGTGAACAGTGCCGATTTAAAAATTTACTAGGTAAATTAAAAAATCAAACCGCTGCTACTGCTGATTGTTGTATTTATGATACATTTAGACATTATCAAAAAAACAACTTTTAATATATTTGCAATATAACAAGAATAAAGAGTCTGTTAATGATGACAACCATCTTTATTCATATTATAGATTATACCTTTTATTTTTGGGATGTATAACCTTCAGCATGTGGTGAAAGCGTACTTGAAGACTTTTTTCTTTAAAGCTACATTTTTACGACCTAAATTCAATCATATTATTGTGTATTTTTGACACGTACTGTCCTTCGTATTGACGAGCGCGACGCCAGCCGTTGAGATACCAGCGGCAGTTACAGTATACCTTCCCGTTTCCACATACGCCCCTCCCACCAGAGCCAGCTGACTAACGAGCCTACCAGCAGAAGCCGCCTAACATGTGATCGCTCGGGGAGAATCGCCTCGGCCGCGCCGGCGGAACACGACCGACGCCGATCCGACACTGCGGGGCTCTGGAGGCTACTATTGCCACGCTGTAGCGGGGATCCAACTGTCGCCGAGGAGAAGTTCGGTCTGATTCCAGTGGACGATCCGCAATTCCCCGAATGCAGCCAAGCCAACATCGCCGTCGACCGGCGACTGAACCCAACAGTCCTTTCAGGGCTAACACAAGGTTCTAAGTTGCCTCGGAATAATTCTGCAATATCTATCTTATAGGCACCTCGATGCTGAAACAAACTGAGTTGTATGTATTAAAGCAAATTTTGACATGTTTTGTGGAAATATTATATCGGTGATATAAAACAAAGTATTCTTCAGAATAATGCACGATTATATTAACTTATAAAGCGATTGCAGAATTATACAAATTCATCCATATCTTTGTAATAAACAAATCCATTTGTATTCTTGTTAGTTTTAACTAATAATAATAATTAATCATTTAATCGAGTCCTGATTTATTCCATCAGCTTTAAAATGAAATAAAATAATTTTTATGCAAATGGAAATCTCATCTGTACAACAATTTACAGACCTATTTGAATTACGTCATATTTTTTAAATAATTCTTAAAGAAAGTACGTGTTTAAGACTAGACTAACCTTTCTTGAAAATTATAAAAATGTTAAATAGAATAGAATTTGCTTTCAAAAAAGGGGTGTAATATAAAAGATGTTAAGTTTAATTTTATTTGATCAGAATATAAATTCATTAACCAAACGAGAAAGGCAATCTATATAAAATTCTGTTAGAAAAAAAAAATACAGTATAGAATGCTAGAAATTATAACTCTGAAAATGGTTTAAAATATATTTAAATTAAATATGGTTTAAATTAAACGTTATGAATATTAATTAAAAAAGCCGATTTAAGAAATGTATTAAAACATTTTCTATTATGTAGATTTCATAAGAAAGCTACCTACTATAACGGGTACTATGATTCGACTTCCAGAAAATTTCGACATATCTTATCGTTTCACATCCCCCAGACCTCAAAACCACCGTCAGCACAAACGTTTATGTATGCATTTATATATATTTCACTTTCTTGTGGACACGATAACTGCCGTAATTTTGCGCCAATCACTTTCAAATTGTGTTTTTAAAAATAACTCGTCCCAAAATCTCGGTCGAATTTGTTAACGGCCAAAATCGGACCACGGGGATGGAAACGGGAGGGCTTTTTCGAAAAAACAAACTATCGCTACAACTTTCTTATTAAGAAAAATATCGAATTCGTTTAAAGTTCCTACTATTCTTTGGATAAGGGCCTAAAAATTATCTAAGTAAAATTTTTTATATAACCAACCGTTGGCCCAGGGGGTGGAAAAATGGGGTTTTGAAGACAAAAAAAATCATACCTCCCTTAATAGGCACAGTATCGAATCGGTTTAAAGTGATAATCAGTCCTCTAAACATTACCTAAAACGTTTCTCTGGAACGATTTTTGATATGACCATCCCTTTCGGCAAGGGATGACCAAAATATTGCTGAAATTGTAAGATGGGGCTTGTCGTATGTTAAACATGTGAAACTTTTTTACATTCAACCGTTGTCGTATCGAGTAAATTTGAAGTTTTTCTTAACTTTAAGGTAAAAACTTTTTTATCCCCTACTTAACACCGGTGAAATCTACCTCCGCCTTTCGGCATGCCGAAAGGGATTTTTTTTTATTTTAAAGTCAGAGCCAAATTAAAATAATTGTATACTGACCATAATAAATAGTGGGTCTATTAATTATAATTCAATTAATAGAATTAGAAAGCATTCAAAGTATTTTTTTTTTTTTTTTAATTCAGTTATTTTCAATTTTTTAATACTATTATTGTATAAAATATGAATAGGGATAAAAATTGAGAATAGTTAACGTGAAATTGAAAGATGAAAACCTACTTAAATTAAAATAAAAAGAAGATAATGAAGAGAAGGGAACTAAAAGAGATTGGAACGGAACGAAACGCAAGAATGGCGGGAGTTTAATATTTCTCCCTACAGATCGCAGAGCCTGGACAAAGTCCCTTGCTGCTGTGTCTTTCTTTTATCGGGCGGGTTATCGGTTATTTAGTGGAAGTTAAAATCGTTATAGTTTATTTAAGGACGGATCTGGTGATTTGCGTTTCTATCCTATGGACCAGCGTGAAAATTATTTACCGGGGTCGATCGTGGAAGATAAGCTTTATGAGCCTCGTACTCCCAGTGTGATTCCCCTTCCCCTTCAGTACGTCCACTGAAACCCTTTCGATGTTAGCGCCTTTCGGGCTAGCAGGAATATGCCTACCGGGGCCCTAGTTTTTTTTGTAGGAAGATATGCACCCTTCTCTGGAGGGAGTCACATTTTCTGGCTGAAGTAAATCGTTTTAGGAAGACGGGTAGTCGATCGGGAGATTTTTAGAATTTCTTCTTCTTTTATGGTTTCCTTTCACGCTGGTTCTTCGCTGGACTCTTCTACCGGACTCTGCCGGAAAGTGCAGGTCTCTTCTTCATTCTTCGGTCTTCGGCTGGTGGCTGCTCGGTTCATTCCTTCTGCTCGCTCTTCTTTCTTGACGAGGTAAAAGGAAGTGTGCAATGTACAATATGATTTTATTTTCGCGGTCTTGAGTTGGAGCGGCGATCGCCTTGAATTTTTGGGTCGTAATAAGTGGATGTTCTAAAGAAAAACGTATTAATAAATCCAGACACGGAAGGGGTTGGGGGGTTGGGGGGACCACGTGGCCGCCGTCAGTTGCCTTTGCTGACTGTGGAATCTGAAACATAGGAAACAGAAACACACACACAAAAAATAAAATAAAATATTTATAAATATTTTATATTTATAAATATTTCATTTGTATAAGTATTTATATTTAAATAGATACATAAATAAATATTTTATTTATGAATGAAAGGAACGGAAAAGGAAATAATTTCCTTAAGCGGAGGAGTGGCATCTGGTACGTGTAATAATTTTTTATATATAGTATATAAATTACAACAAACCATTGTATAGGTATAGATGTGTATAGCCGGGTGTATTGTTTTGGGATACTTACTCGATAAACTGACCTTTTATTTGATGCCAGGGTTCGGTCCGGGATAAAGAGATTACTTACCATATAGCACGAGCTATATTGTATTATAAGATTCTACGGAATGCTGGAGTATAACTTAAGTCTCTTTATGACCCTGTTGCTCGATAGCTACCTCATGTAACGTTTTTAACAAGAACCGTGACTTAAAAAATAAATAAAATAACAGAAATTAGAATAAATTCAAAAACGTTTTGAAATTGTTAAATCGAGTCGCCTTTTAAAAGCTGTCTGTAAGAGGCATTTTATAAAAAATTCCCATTATCATCTTCAAAAATAATAGTAATAATAAAAATGTGTTTAATAGTTAAATACAATGAGAAGCCACAGAAATATACCCATCTTGCCTTTGAAATTAAAGAAATTTGGAATCAAAAAGGAGTTTATATAATCCCAATAATTATATCTGCGGAGGTAATACCGTCTACTTTGCACAACAGTCTTGGAAAACTGAAGATCCAGCGGAAGACCCACGCGCTAATGCAAAGGAGCGTGATAATTGGCACCTGCCATGTTGCCCGGAAGGCACTTAGTCGACAACAGAAACCTAATCTCATTGGTATAAATTACTCCGGGTTTAGGGAATGTTACCGGCAAAAAAAAAAGCTGTAAAAGTATGGAATAATAAAGATAATAATAATTGTAGCAGTGCAGCTATAAGAGAATGTGTAGCAATCGGTCAAAAAGTTTGGATATTTTTCGAAATAAAAACCTTCTAAGATCACTTTATCTCAACAAAAAAAAAAATCTCAAGAAAATTACTTGAAGCTGTGTCAAAGTGTGTTATTTGACTGTATAACGTTAAATATTCTCCAACCTTGCTCAAAAAATTTCAATATATGGATCGCTGGTGACATTAAATTTTGGACAAAATTAAAAATGGGGGATGAAATAGTTATCGGCAATTTTAATATTTTATTTTTTGTTTAGGGATTGTAAAACATTTATCTTTAATACTATTAAAGACATTTAAAATTTCCAAAGTTTAAATCGACTGAGATGGGAAGATATTTAAAAAGTTTTTACCTGGTATCTCAAAGATCTATTTATCAAAAAAAAAATTATTGTTTGGCTCAAACAATTTTATCGGGAAAGGGGGCAATATAATACGCATATATTTTTACTTCCTTGTACGAAGTAAAGGAAGTATTGTGATCGCGAAAAATGTCGGTTTTCAGATTTCAACGGAAATATCCATTTTGACTAGTTTCGGGGTGACGTCTGTACATACGTATGTATCTCTCATAACTCAAAAACGATTAGCCGTAGGATGTTGAAATTTTGGATTTAAGACTGTAGTAACATCTAGTTGTGCGTCTTCCTTTTGAATGCAATCGACTGGACCAAAAGTGTCCAAAAACGCCCAAAATCAAAAACAAAATTGGATTTTAGACATCTTAACTGCAGTAAAGCCCAAATTGAGAGATTCTCATCGGTATATCATAAGTGATAGTTATTTTCATCGGTTCCAGAGTTATAGCCAAATAAAATTTTAATTAATGAAATATCTGGATATTTGAGAAGACACATCGGTTTGAATCAGAGTTTATCTCCTTTTTTTAACTTTTTTTTTAATTTAAATGTATTGATTTATTAATAATTATTAACTTCTGATTGTAAAAAAAAATGTTTACGATGAATTCAATAATAACAAAAATAAATATGAAAAAATATCAAAAGTTATTAATGAAATAAAATTTGATGTACTTTTCATTTTAAAAAAATGTATAATTAATAGGCGTACATGGAAGTCATGTGATGTCCACATCAGAGATTTTTAATAGCTACATTTTTAGCCTTGTTAAATAACATCGAAAAAATCTGACCAATTTTTTTAAAATAAATAATTATTCCAGTAAATAAACTTCTAATAATATTATTACTGAAGATGATAATGGAAAAAAATTTTATAAAAGGTGTCTTACAGGACTTAATTTAAAAATGTCCAAACTCTGTTTTGAAATTTTTTGTTTTATTTATTTTCAATAGTTTTCTTAAGTAAGAAATCCTGTATAGGTCAAATAATAACTGCAATTTGACACACTTCCAGTTATCTAATCAAGCTGAAATTTTGCACAGGGCTTTGGTTCTGATGACAATATAATATAGCATATTTAACATCGTTCTAAATCCACAACGACGGACATTGTGAAAACATATTTCTTTGTTTACATACGGATAACAAACTATATATTTCGGTAACTAAGGGTTTGTTGTGGCAACGAAACGATTTTGTTACGATGACAAAATGCATTTGTTACTATAACCTATCGTTACTATAAGTTATCTGATTTTGTTATTACTACAAACTAATTAGTTATTGTACGTAAATCAATTTTGTTACTATAACAAAATCATTTATCATCCCGTCTTTTGTTATTTTAATAAAATAATTTTTCTTCGTGCGCGGATAATAAAGATTCTCGTGGGAACAAAAAATGAATAATATTTTTCAGTGATTATAAACATAATCGAAATAATTTTCAACATTTCTAAAAAGAAAGAATCCGTGCAATGACGCAGCGCTTGTAGATTTAGATAACCCGCCGGGTCGGTCTAGTGGTGAACGCGTCATCCCAAATCAGCTGATTTGGAAGTCGAGAGTTCCAGCGTTCAAGTCGAAGTAAAGTCAGTTATTTTTACACGGATTTGAATACTAGATCGTGGATACCGGTGTTCTTTGGTGGTTGGATTTCAATTAACCACACATCTCAGGAACGGTCGATCTGAGACTGTAGAAGACTACACTTCATTTACCTCATATATATCATCCTCATTCATCCTCTGAAGTATTATCTGAAAGGTAATTACCGGAGGCTAAACAGGAAAATGTTATAATGTTAAATGTTAAAGAACAATTTAGATTCGGAGTAACAGTACAAATTGAAAAGATAAAGATGCTACGATTTGCTGATGATATAGTAATTCTAGCCGAGAGTAAAAAGGATTTAGAAGAAACAATGAACGGCATAGATGAAGTCCTACGCAAGAACTATCGCATGAAAATAAACAAGAACAAAACAAAAGTAATGAAATGTAGTAGAAATAACAAAGATGGACCGCTGAATGTGAAAATAGGAGGAGAAAAGATTATGGAGGTAGAAGAATTTTGTTATTTGGGAAGTAAAATTACTAAAGATGGACGAAGCAGGAGCGATATAAAATGCCGAATAGCACAAGGTAAACGATCCTTCAGTAAGAAATATAATTTGTTTACATCAAAAATTAATTTAAATGTCAGGAAAAGATTTTTGAAAGTGTATGTTTGGAGTGTCGCTTTATATGGAAGTGAAACTTGGACAATCGGAGTATCTGAGAAGAAAAGATTAGAAGCTTTTGAAATGTGGTGCTATAGGAGAATGTTAAAAATCAGATGGGTGGATAAAGTGACAAATGAAGAGGTATTGCGGCAAATAGATGAAGAAAGAAGCATTTGGAAAAATATAGTTAAAAGAAGAGACAGACTTATAGGCCACATACTAAGGCATCCTGGAATAGTCGCTTTAATATTGGAAGGACAGGTAGAAGGGAAAAATTGTGTAGGCAGGCCACGTTTGGAGTATGTAAAACAAATTGTTTTAACGATATATATATATATATATATATATATATACTAAGGCATCCTGGAATAGTCGCTTTAATATTGGAAGGACAGGTAGAAGGGAAAAATTGTGTAGGCAAGCCACGTTTGGAGTATGTAAAACAAATTGTTTTAACGATATATATATATACTAAGGCATCCTGGAATAGTCGCTTTAATATTGGAAGGACAGGTAGAAGGGAAAAATTGTGTAGGCAGGCCACGTTTGGAGTATGTAAAACAAATTGTTTTAACGATATATATATATATATATATATATATATATATATATCGTTGAAAAGCTCTCAATGAAGGCTTATTACAGAAGTTAAGAAAAAGTACAAAATCTAAATTATTTTATTTTAAATAATCACGTACATACGTGCGTACGTACAGACGTCATGCTAAAACTAGTCGAAAAGGATTCACGGATTGTCAAAATGGATATTTCCCTTAAAATCTGAAAACCGACATTTTCGCGATCTCAATACTTCATTTACTTCGAATAAGGAAGTAAAAATGTGTATATATAATTCAATAGGCGTACAAGGAAGTCATGTGTTGTCCATATCAGATTTTTTTGGATATGATGGCCATATCGACTGCTTTGGTCATTTTGCCCTATGAGAATGAAAGTTTTTAGTGTATGAAAAATGCCTTGTCTGACCGAAATTCGAACCCAGGACCTTCGGATAAAAAACTGAGACGCTACCACTCCGCTACGGTTATTGGCTTTATTATTATTATTATTTCTTTTTTTTTTTTGAAAAGTTTAACTAACAAGAGACTGCAATTATTAAACGCCAAATGTAAACTTCTCATTTATAGGAAATAAATATTTTGCAGAATTTAATTTGCATCGTTTACATAGAAATTATTTACGACTGAGAAGTTTCTTACAGTGTTACTAATGAAAATACTGAGAAATAAATACCTTCATGACTTGAAACACATAAAGGAAAATATATATATTAATTTTATTATTCTTTACGAAATATCAGGAATTTATAAACAATATTAATTTTATTACCTTTCATGAAACATCAGGAATTTATAAACTAGGTTTCACCCCTTTGTAATGGCTAGATCAATATCAATCAATTTTTTTTTTTTTTTTTAATTTGTTTTGTATTTAATTTAGGATGTCTCTCTGATAATTATGTAATTTTTTTCGAAATAACAGTGCAATTTTTTTTTAAACAAAAATAAATGGTTTATTTAGACGATTATAAAATAAATAAAAAAATTGTAGTCATTATTTAATAACGGATTTTTATAAAGTAAATACACAGTTTGATTTAATACCATTTTTCAAAATCAAAAATATTGTTTGAAAAGAAGTTTGTATAATTTTGCATGCATTCTAGTCGTAGGACTTTCTCGTCACTCGGCTAAAGACGCGTTCCAGGAGTCCTACAACTGTGGATTGTTTCTGATGCACGGATTACACACACAACTTAATTTAAAATATTTATCATTTTATTTAAATATAATGTTTTTTTCGTTTATTTAATTCAATGATTCTAACTAAAGCGCGCACGCATACCGTATTTAATTCGCGCGAGTGTGACGGTACTAGCGGTGACGATCGGCACTAACTAAACTAGTACAGAACAAATTTCACTTGTACGATCGGCAGACGATCGATAGAGATCGATAGCCGCGAGGCTTAACTCTTCGGGTACCGAGTCATCCGGGCGATCGAGTTCAAGACCCAGTCGAACCGACTTACTTTTTTACACTTTAAATATTATTAATTTATTTAAAGCTGTGACGTCACAATAAAGCGGACGACTACAAAAGAATTTTTTGTGATAGGGGTGCAAATACGCAAAACGTTTTTGGAAATATTGTTATTTTTTTATTCTTAACTAATGCGCCTAAGAAAAATATGACCCTAATTTGGCGAAATCTCGAGATACTGAGGGTGACCTTGCACTACAGCCTCACTCCGTTGATCTTTTAATTTGAAAATTTAATGCCCCGTACATAGAAGTAATCTGACCAAGTTTGGCAAAAATCGGTACAGTAGTTGTGGATATATAAGGTGATTTAGAGGCCAACACCGAACATGTACATACAAATATTACATCCAGAAAATTTACATTCGGTTTTTTGGGTTTCTTAGGTGTCAAAGCATCAAGAGTCGTTGAAAACCGCATGTACTCAAATTGAACTGTTTACAATACTTTCCCTTCTAGAGCTGTAGCTCTGCAATAGCGCTATTTAGACAGGATAGAAAAAAAACACCTTAACTCGCATTTGGAAACAGTCTCTATGTCATTTTTTTAGATATTTCTTTTCTTTTTTTATCAAGAGACACGTTTCTCGTGTTTATATTTCTTGCAAGGGTTCTTTTTGTAGGCCTGCAAGTGTTTTAAATTTAAATCAAAATAAAATCATCTTCAAAAACCATTAAAAATTAATACTTCTAGGAAGTTGTAATTTATTTGGGGAAAATTTGTAAAATAAACTTTTTTAGTGTGGATTTTTAAGCCGGTTTTATTTAGTTTTAATTAATTTTTTTGTTACTGATCTTTTATATAATTTCCTGTTAATTTCCTAATGAATTAGATTTACATTAAAATTTTATCGGTAAAAGAAGTTACTATCTGTGTATTAAAATAATATATTTCAAGGAAATTTAACAAAATCAATAACATTTGTTTAAAATGCTTATATAGGCACGATTTTGGTCTCCACTATGAGGTATTTTTCTTCATACAGAAATTTAATATAAAAAGTAACAAAAACTGAAGCGATTTGAGTATATCTCTAAATGCACAACTGTCATTTGTAATATTAAGATACTAACATAAACATAGACATTGCAGTTTTATAATTTGTTACCGATATTTACACAAATTATTCAGTAATAAATCTATAAAATTAAGGAATTAAAAGCCTTAAAAAAAATTATTTTCCCTACGTTGTTATATTAAATTGAAATGAAATGAAGTGTTCCCACTGAAATGAAAATTATTAAAACATGAATCTAATCTGTTTTTGTAACCGTTTAATGGTTCCAGTTTATATAAATTTTGATACATCTATTATCAAACTATCAAATTATCTCTAACTAAAGGAACTTATTAAAGGTTATATTAAATTGAAGTGTTCCCACTGAAATGAAAATTATTAAAACATGAATCTAATCTGTTTTTGTAACCGTTTAATGGTTCCAGTTTATATAAATTTTGATACATCTATTAACAAACTATCAAATTATCTCTAACTAAAGGAACTTAGTACACCTATATCATCTGCATCATTTAATTTACTTTAGTTAGAGATTTATTTATTTATAAGTTAGTTTTATAAATTATATTTACTTGAAAATAATTTTAATCTTTTTTTTTTTTAAGCTGAAGTAAAAGTCAAAACAAAAGTAAAGGTGAAATCAAAAGTGGTGACCAAAGAAGACCATAAAAAATAAATAATAAAAAAAATTAAATGAGATGATGAAAAATGAATGAATATATAAAATAAAAATTTATTGATTATAACTAATTATGTAATAAAATATTATGTGTGATTAATTTGTTACAAAAAATATAAAAGTCACCAGTGTAACGTTATCTATTAGTTTTTTTTTTATTTGATTAAAAGATAGGCTACTGAAATCGTATTCCACAATTACTGATAATGAATAATTATTATTAAAATTAAGAAAGAAAGAAAAGTATCATTTAATGCTGCATTCATTACTCTTTTATTTGTAGTACATTTTAATGGTTTTTCTTTTAAAATACACAAAAAAAAATATTTATATATATATATATATATAAAGAGTAAAAAGTACAATTTTAGTTGCTCATGTGGCCTTATTGATTCCCTCTCTTTCCGCTTGACAGCACCACTTGTAAAGATGGCAACACAACAGGAAACTTTCTGCAATTTGCTAACTGTGAATCTGTAATTGCAGTCCAGTATGCGTTCAGTAGAAAGTTTGATTGTGATTCTCTTAGTGACAGTAGCATTTGTTAATGGCATAATCATTTGAAACGACCTACGTCTAGGTAAAGGAACGAGTGAGGGTGTCTGAAAAACATTTTGATAGTTCAGGGCTCTTTTCTGTGTAGACCTAAAATATCTCTTAGGAAGGCCAACTGCTAACTAGAAAGCCGATGATGACAGTGTAGAATGTTTTAAGGAAATGCCTACATATGCATTCATACATTTTACACCTACTACAGACTTTGAAGCCTACTGACTATGCTGTGTGAGCAGAATTGGTGATCATAATGTCGTAGCATGAAGATGATAATTTTCTTTATCGTATGTGTTCAGTGGATGAGTCAACAGTTCATCTTAGTGGAAAAATGAACTCGTATAATGCCCGAATCGGGGAGGGTAAGAAGTGCTCATGAATACTTAACAACGCAAAAGGAACTCCCCAAATTAAATGTTTTCTATACAACATTCCAACAGCCAGTTTACGGCCGTTGTTTTTTGCTGAAACAAGCGTAACATGAGTTGCTTATTGCTGTATAATATATATGCTGAATTTACTCTTTCTTCCACTGCAAACTGAAACAGAAAGTTTTATTCTCTGGTTCAGCAACAAGATAGTGCACCTCCCTCACTAACATAACTGTAAGGGTTAAATTAAGTTTTCCCAAGAGGTAGGTATGGTCCCATCAACAGAACATGTTTACAGTGGCCTCAAAGGTCATCCAATGTGATTTTTTCCTTTGGGATTTTATAGTGGATCTTCATATATGCCTACCACCTACTGATCTACATGGTTTGAAGCACATTGAAGCAGCTGTCCCTTCTGTTACTTCAGACATGCTGGTTAAAGTATAGGCAACTCTTCTATTGGTTGGATGTTTGCCGTGTAATGAAGGTGCTCATTTTAAATTCTTGTAGAACAGCTGTGTTACTCATTTTTTGTGCGATTCATTTCTGCAAGTCAAAATTAAGAAAGATTAAATACCTTTAAAACCCCGATATTCTTTTTTGTACACTCATTAATGAAAAACTGTCAAAATATTTATATTTTTCCTCCAATTTTAGTTTAAAGTGTGGTGATTGTTTTATCTGATGTTAAGCATACAGGAAATCACTATTAAATCATTTTTTATGGTTTTTATTACAATTTTCTTTTTTTATTAATGAAAAATATAATACCTGATCAGCATTTGACCCTGAGACCTTCTGGATGAAAGGCTGAAATGTCACCGCTATATCATAGATGTTAGAAATTTAATAAAGCATAATTACAAAAATCCTGTTTACCTAATGAATACCTCTCTGCAATAAAATTTATTATTTAATTAAAAATCACTGTTAAATCAAAAAAATTGAATTTAGGTATTTACATATAAAAATAATCTCTAGAAGGCACCTTTTTTTGAAAATGAAAATATGTGTTGAGGCTATTACTGCATAGGCCAGTTGATGTACGCCTGCTGATTTCAAAATCAATTTGACTTGAGATTAGCTAACACTTCCCAGCAAGTAACAGGAGTTTTCATCCCAGAGTCATTTCATCCATATCATCTACCTGTTAAAATATGTGTGAAGCATAACAAAGAACATAGTACTAATGAAATGTTTGACTCATAACTACAATAAAAACTGCGTATTGGCTGTATTGGAAATTTTGAAATTTGATTCCAAACTTCAGATTGAGCTTTTATTTTATTTATTGTTAGTTTTAAATTAATTTACTTTACTAGATTATGTCAGTTATATTTAATTCACTGTATTTTTATAATCGTATTGTTAGTAAAACTCATCTGTATTAGTAATCAAGTGGAGACTTGATAAACCTTTAATCTTTTTCTTTTTAACCTTTCATCTAGAAAGTACTTAGCCTTAATCTTTATTTGGGTTGTCATTTTTCACAAGTTACAAAATCTTCTATGTATATATATATATATATATATATATATATATATATATAAATGAATGTTTGTTTGTTTGCCCGATATGCGTTCCCACACCATTCATCTAATTGCGATGAAACTTTGGTGAGTTGTGCACACGCCCGCGAAGGTTTCTGAATTACTTTGGCCCGCTGCTAGATGGCGCTGGGGTCGAGATATTTAGAAAAATTTAACGCGTAACTGTCTGAGGAAGTCGATATTGACATAAACAACGATCGATATAGACAATGATAATCGATACACTCGATATATACAACTACATTAAATTTAATAAAATAATAATTTTAGGTTATTTATTGATACGTATTTTTATGATTTTAATTTTTTATGAGTTATAGTTTTTTTATGTTTTTTTAAGTGAGCGTTGACTGGCTAAACACCCGTGATCGCGACAGGGAACGCAAGCAACCATATAGCGCAGGCGAAGCCGCGACGGGTCTGCAAATTTCTTATAAAAAAAGTGTTGGGTAACTCCAATTGACGTTACCCAACAACTTTTTAAATTATAGCTTAATGGAGAAGCAGAATAAATAAATAAATTATTATTATTAACGTATGTAAACATGGAAATCTTTTGATCTTTTTATTCAGTGATATGATAAAAAAAAGCCATACAAACGTGTCGGTAAATGTTTTTAACTTACTTCATATGTTAAGTCCTAGTAAAGCCAGTTATTTTTATACGGATTTGAATACTAGATCGTGGATACCTGTGTTCTTTGGTGGTTGGGTTTCAATTAACCACACATCTCAGGAATGGTCGAACTGAGAATGTGCAAGACTACATTTCATTTACACTCGTACATATCATCCTCTGAAGAATTATCTAAACGGTAGTTACATGAGGCAAAACAGGAAAAAGAAAGAAAAAAAGGAAAGAAAACTTACTTCATATGAGTATTGCATTGTTTTATATTAACTCTGTTCACATAATTATTGTGTTTTTCTCAAAATATCAAATAGTAACTCAAAATAGCAATTAATTTGCATTTTTATTCAATTATTTGAGATAAACTTCAATAAGATATACAATTATTACTTTTACAGTATTTATGCTTGTCCCTCTACTTCTGTAGTATACTGCCATTAATTTTTTAATTCTTTGATGTATGAATGTTAAATTTGACCCCTCAGGTATGTTGATGAAATCAAGGTTGTTTTAAATGTTTATTTAATTTACCAAGATGTCCTTTGAATTTGATAAAATGGCTTATCAGTCAATTCAGTCAGTTATGGCTGAGAACAAGGCATGGTAAAGGTAAGGGAATGTAAATTAAAAATTGAAAAAATGGAAGGGTACTGATAAAATTTATGGCCTAGCTATATCCATTTTATAAATGTGTTTGTTTAAAATAGTGTAATGTTAGAGGAATATGTTGTTTGTCAGGTTAGAAAAAAAACGATTAATAACCAAACTCATTAAGTTTGTACTATGAAGAAGTAACGTAAATGAAATCCTGAACATGGCTACAACGTATTCAGTGTAACTCAAGTTATGTAATGGTAATCAAGAAAATTTTGAATAATTTTCTGATTGTCTTCTGCATTATGGGTCATGTTCAATGCATTAAATGGATATTGGACTGCCCCAAATTTAATAAAATTATTAAATTTTAATCTATGGATAAACCACTGAATGGCGCATACAAAAACTAGCTGGCTTGTCTAGCCAGAACTTGAAACCTCGGGTCTCAGGTCAGCCCAGATGAATCTCAGAGCCAGCTCAGAGGCTCCTTGGGGCCTACCCATAGTCGCAGAGCTCACTTCACTCGCCATTACCAATTTTCCAGGGGGATTGGCGTCCTGGACACCCGCAGAGCTTACTTCAGTCACTATTCGCGTCTTGGGGGCTACATCCCTTCCCCTGGACCACCACACTGTACATTACCCCCATGGTTGAGAGAATAATACTGATAAATAATAATTTTAGTATTCAGGCTTTATAGAAACCTGAATAAGGAACTAAATTACAAAACGTACAATAATAGTAACTATGGTAACTAAATTACACTCACCTTTGATGACAAAAAATTCATAACTTATCTTACCGATGGTGACAAGATATAATAATGAAGTAAAAGGATTAATCTATTTATTACCCTAAAATCCCTATTAATTACCCTAAAATTATATATTAAAAAAAATATACTAAAATTAATTATTAATTACCCTAAAATTATATTAATCTATTACCCTCCTTGGAGGCAAAGAAATAATGAATATTTTTAATATCTTAAATTTCAAAGGTAGGGCCTCGGTTGATGGCTTAAAACCTTCCCTGGGATAACACAAATGTATTCTGCAAATTTGAAAAATAATCGGTCGGTAAAATACATATATTTACTACTTTAAATAGAGTTTATTTTTAATGAATCCTATTTATAACAGGATAATAACTGGTTTAAATATAAAACCAGTTTATATTAATAAGGTTCAATCATTTATTACAAGATATCTTTAGCTTGTTAAAGGAAGGCACAACAGTAATTAATGTTGGTGCTTTTTTTTTTGGTTTAATTTATTTTATTATAATCCTAACCTTCATGGTAGGTTGTTATCTTTGTCTTCCATTTAGAAGGTTCTGAGTTTGAACCTAAATCAGATTTAACATTTTTAACAGGCTATAGAATTTTCTTATTATCATTAAGTATTATTATTGATTTAATTGCCTGTAGTAATTGCAATTAAAGAAATAAATATTTATATTTACATAATAATTGTTTTCAAATATTGCAATAAATTTTTCACCTACTTTCAATTATCCAACTGATTTTTTATATTGCTTTATTATCTGTACAATAAGTTAACCAATCAATAATAACATCAATCGGCAGATAATTAGTAAATGTATAATAAATTAAATTTTAACCTGAAATATATTAATCTTGGTCAAGCTATTTTAAACTACTCCAATTTATTCTATTTAGGAAGATCATTCTTCTCACCATCCATCCCTTTTTCGAGCTTTGATCCCTTCTTCCTGAAACTGGTTCTGTGGGATAGATTAATGGCATAAACTTGCTAGGTTAAAGGGAAATGCTGGTCTTATGTGATGAAAAATAAAAGCTTGAGGTATTCATCAAATGGGTTTAATGAGTCAACAAACATTATCAGAAAAAAAAGAGTGCATTTAAAATTTGAAAAAAGAATCAGAGTCCTTTTAAATATTTTTACCCTTGAGCACTTCACACTCTTATTTTTAGTCATCAAGATGCAATATTTTGATGGTTAAAATAAATATTTTTTTTATATTTCTGTGCGTTTTACATTATTACTCTTTAAAAAATTTGTTATTCTTTTTTATTTAATTTGTTATAATATAATTTTCTCTTGATGGATAACAACCAAATTAGTGTTGCTATTTTTTTTTTTTACAGATAAACAGAAAACCGTTAATTATATACCGTAGAGCAATTATCATTGAAAATACAAATAACTACATTTTCATGGGTTTTTTTTTTATGAAATCTTTTCTTTTAAAATCCCGTTATGGGACCTGCTTTTGGTAGAACAAAAGCCAACTTTGTTTCAGTTTAGCAGTTGATAGTTTTTTGTTTAGTTTGACATCAATCATTTCTAAAATATGATTCTATTTGTAATTTAAATTTATATCTGATTCCAAGTAGCACTCTGGGAATCTCTTGATAACTTAAGACATTTTTATTCGCGATGAAAACAAAGAGTTTCTGATCAATGATTTTTCTGTGGTTAGCTTAAATATACACTTTGAAAAAACATTTTCTTTCAGAGATTAAAGAGCCACCTAAAGCATTTATCTAAAAAGCCTCACTCATCCCTGATATTATGCCACCACATCAGTAAAACAAAGTACAGAAAACATTTAACTGTTCAATTGTAACCTCTGTTAGTCAGAAGGGATGGTCTATATAGTCAGCATGTGTCTCACTTGGTCTATGTTCCATTCCTAAGAAAGATCTGGTGTTTTTTCAGCATTTTTATCTCATCATCATATGAAACAAATCTTTGTAAGTGAATATACAACTGAAGAAATTAATAAATTAGAAGATGAATAAATTAAATTTATTACTTTCAGAGAAAGCAAACTTGATTGGTTGTTTATGCATCTCAAATGACTTTTCTATGCATCATCTCAGCTACTTTATTTTTATGATAAGAAAGGCTGAAATATATTAACATATCTTTTCCCGTTCCAACCCACAGTAAACAGGCATATGCCAAAGCATTGACATTAAAGATAAAATCACTCTAGGTCAGCTAAATTGTAAATGATATTATTTTATTTAATACTTTTCCTTATTCCTTTTCTTTATTAATAAGTAGTTTAAGTAGTTGCTGGTTTAATATAAAATTAAGGTTAAACCCAGAGGTTTAACTTTAATTTTATATTAAGAACTTTCCTTTCACTTTTGACTCAGATTTGAGCCAGAAATAATATTAGACACAAAATAATCAAATTTTTAATAATTAATTCTCGTTATACTGTAGTATATAAATGTGTGTGTGTGTGTGTGTGTGTGTGTGTGTGTGTGTGTGTGTGTGTGTGTGTGTGTGTGCGTGTGTGTGTGTGTGCACACACACATATTAATATTACATACTAATTATAAACCAAAGAGCAAGTTTAACACTTATGAACATTTACTGTAAATGATCGTAACTAAAGTTGAACATATTGTTTTCTTCATATTAGCTCCAATTACCTCTTCTCATTTGCAATCTTACATTTAATGGCCATTTAATGACAACCAAGAGTGGCTACTAAAGTGACTAAAGGTTTGCTTTAATTAAAAATATTCTGAGTCATGTAATAATATGCAGTCACTTATTCATTAATATTTAAATTCATTTGATAATGTTTTAGATTATACATGATCATTTGATGCCAGTATGATGTAGGGTTTAAATAGTGAAATGATTTTGTTTAATTAAATTTCTTTCTCTCACACACACTCCCTCTCTCTCGATAACAAAATTGTTCAGTTAAAATAAAATCTTAGGCATAAATGAGTTAAGAAACACAAAACTTTTATAATATCACAGATGAAAATGGTACACTCAGTATTTATTTTAATTAAATATTTTAAATAAATTAAAATATTTATTTCAATGAAATAATATATTTTTCGTGACTAAGAATATGTTTACTTAATTATTAATCCTAATTTATTTCAACTAAATAAAATAATAAAACATGTACACACACACACATATACATACATAATATATTTACTTGTGAACACACTTATATATGTTTGTGTATATATTTATATATGCGCAAACACATACATGATAAGATGGGTTACAATTCATCTTATTTAATTAAACATTCAATATAAAAAAATAAACATTTTAAATTAAGAGTAACAGAAACAGTATTATTTACTCATTTTTTCAAGATCATATTGTTTTTAAAACAGAATATAGACTAAATACTAACACATGTTAAGTGTTCATTGTATGGTATTTAGACCTTTTCAATCCTAGACTTATAATTCTTGAGATAATTCTGTAATTGAACACAAACTGACAAAATATACTGATAATGTATTTTGGTTAACAACAAAAAAAAAACAACACACCTGATTTTGCGATTTTATAAAACAACCATTAGAAAAAAATAATTTTTTTTTTTTGACAAGATGAATTAATTCCAGACATAAGCCTGCCTGCGTAATTTATGCCTTCCAGACATAAGCTGAGCCTTGTCTGCGGAATGTGGAAATTAAATTTTGTAGCATATGTAAAATGCCATGCCGGACCAAGATTCAAACCTGGGACCTCTAGATGAAAGGCCAAGACACTACCACTCTGTCATGGAGATTTGATATTATATATCAAATTAAAGTTTGTTTTATTATATTGTTGAACCGCATTGAAAACTATATTTCCCCAACTTTGAGACAAAATATGTGATGCTTTGTTTCCGACAGAAAGGGATACATGAATTTGTCGCTTTATACTAGCTGTTAGTGTTTTATTTAATTGTGATACAAGTAAAGCATCTGAGTTATAAATGTTATTAGTCAAAGTTATTTTATCTGAAATTAATAATGTAAATATTATAAACCAACTCCTCTGATAAACATAGTGAGAATATTATAAACAGAGCTAAATATTACTTACATTTACAGCCCTGAATTTAACTTAAATTTCATTGGACTTGGATGTGTTTATATGGAACATCCCAACCCCCCGTAGGGGAAGACACCACCTTGTGATGATTCCGGTCGCCCCCCCCCCCCCGTTCCTTTTGTATGCAACATATAAATTCCGTTTACATATAACAGTATATTCAGTAGGAAACCACTTCATTCCTCACTCTCCTAACCAAGTTTGGCATGAAATGCTTATTATTTTTGAAAATGGCTAAGCCATTTTTAATTATTGGGAATTATTCTATGCTTGAGAAAGAATTGCTCTACATATTGTATATTGTCCACCTTAAAATTATACTTCTAAAATAGTATTATGAAACAACAAAAATTAAATTAATTAGTAAGTATTTCTTACTTTGTGTAGTATAGTCTTTTTTTTGTCTTTTTTTAATTATAGCAGTATAATTGTGGATAAAGAAAAACGTAAACTAGTGTTGTTCTGTTGGATATTCTAATAAAGATTACGTATCTTATACGAGGTCATAGCTGTTTTATATTACAACCAATTCTTTTTTTTTTCTTTTCACAAATAACTAATTAATAAAATTGTGTACCCAACCAATTGGATCTTCAGTAAAAAGTCGTGTAAGTTCTCAAAGTATCTGATGATGTAGTAAATGTCTACCAGTGTCCAGATAAACCTCTGTTAATTTCAGCAATAAGACCACACCTATTAGATATGTGTTTCTGTCTTAAAAATTAATACACACTTCCAGCCTACATCGTTGCTTTTATGTTACTAAAGTTTTACACTCAAAAAATTTGAAAAATATAATTTCATTTGACTGAGTAAATGAATGAAGTTAACTTCAGTTTTTCACGGTAACTTTATTCAATTTAGAAAATTTTTATATTCATTTTCTGGTTTACATTACATTACGCTACATCACAATATCAGAGTTAAAAAATCATTTTCTTTTTTTTTAATACACAGACATCTTCTCAAGGCATTAATTATTATTTTAAAAATAATATTGTATGCTTATAAAAAATTTGAACTACTACTTCATTTCCATTACTGTTGAAATTAACCATGTAAAATTCATGATCAGAATTTAAATAAACAGAAAATTTGTTCCATGTTACGGATTATTTGAATAATTTAAATCTGTGTAGAAATATACAACATTATTTTTTATTTTATTTTTCATATTTTACAATCGCCAAAAAATATTTTATTATAATTAAATAGTACTGAAATAAAATAATACCAAATTAAAATGACAATTGAAAAACTTATTTTAGTTGAAAGGATGAAAAAGATGCATAAAAAAGAAAAATTTTCTGAACAGAATATTAAAGTTAAAAAAAAATAATAATTGAATGATTCTAATTGAAATTCACTGAAAACAGTAAACAAAACCGAGACTGGAAAAATAGATATTCATTCTCAATTTTTTTTACAAAAGATAAAGAATAAAAATAAAATTTACTGGGTTTATATCAGAAAAATAGCAACAAGATATGTGGAAATACTTGAGAAAAAAGTTGACATCAAGAAAGAAATGCAATCATGAAAATCTTACAAAATCTCTTCCATCTAAATTCAGAAAAATTTGGGGGAAATAATTTAAAAGAAAAATAAAGCATATTATATATATTATTACTGCATGTAAGGACATGTATTTTAATAGAAATGGAGATGATTTTCTACAGCTAAAACAATGACTTTTGTTAATTCCATCCATTTGGTTTAAAACCACATTTAGGAAACAGTTTTTATGATACAAAAAATAATGTAAATAATAAACTCAAATAATATGTAACTTAATGTGTTGCATTCCAAGAAAGTTAAAAACTGCAATCTTTATAACCTAATAGTCCGAAAACATCTGGAATATCTTGTACAAGTAATGTGGAGCGTAAATGGCAACAACCAAACTCACATTTACTAAATTGATAAGCAGTTATTTTCAAATTTAAACAGTACTGGATACTTTTCAAACATGCTCTTGGCATTTATTAGTAGCTAATTGTTATATCAACTAATTTCATTAAAACTTTACAATAAAATGGTTAGGCAAGTGGTCAGAATTATCACAAATCAGATTCTCTAACGGCTATTCAACGACAGGAGCTTTGTTCAAATTACAGTTAAGGATATGTTATTTTTAATAAAAACTTTTTCATTACTGCTGTATTTGATCATTGATATTTTTCTTAAAAGTAATTAGTTTCAGATTTATTGGCTTAATAGTGTCACTGGTTGTTGTACTTCTAGTCTTCTTTTTATGATCAGTTATGTTTCATAAACCTTTCCATTTTCAGTACTACAATTTTGTATATGCTTAACAGTAACTTTAACAGAAAATATATATGTAATGGATGAAATGATGTGAAAAAAACTGCTAGAATCAGGACTTGAACCTGAACCCCCATCTTATCTAGAAACTAGCATTCTAGTCGCTACAATAATCAAATTCTCAAACTTTGGCTTTGAAAATGCTAAATACTCAAGAATAGCCCATTACTTCAATGCTATTATTACTAGATAATAAGAATATTTAAAATCATAAACATACCATAATATAATACATCCAATAATAATATCATAATACAATACATCCAGTGTTAATCTGATTGAATGAATTTTACTCCCGGAATAAAATGAATACTTCCAAATACCATAGATTTCTGGAAATGAATATGCGGTTGTTCCTTTAAGAATAAGTTAGTATTCTCAGGGATCAGCCTGTAACTTCTGAAGGAAAAACAAGCTTCATTGTAGCATATCTTTAAGGTAGTTAATTCGAAATCGCTGATCATCGATATACTGCTTCCATTCTAGGTAAAAATATTATAATCTACTGACTGATATTTGAGGAGCTAGGAATTTGATGCATGTGGGTGTCTTGAGCCTGAGATAGGATTGTTTCTTTTGTGCTGATCATCCTTTCTTTATCCCCATTTTTCCTAGTTTTTGGTTTCATGAGAATCAACCGAACCTTGCTTGGTCTGTATTTAAGATGCCAGGATATGTTGACCCATAGCCAGAGCTTTTGGTTAGAGACTGCCTGTGGACCAATGTGGGGGAACTATCTTTCTTATCTGGTGTCTTTACCAATAATTCTAATGAATGTAATGCATATAGGGTAAATTCATTCTTAATCCACTTTAAAATAAATAAAAAAATGATAAAACTTCTTGTTGGATTAAATTACATTTAATCAGTCAAGCTAGACTGTAGTTATTGAAGCTGAACACTTAAATAACAGGAAAGCATAAAAAAATTATTAATAATAACAAAATGTTGAACAGTGACTTTTTTCCTGATACCTGATTTACTATTCTGTGAAGCTCAATCATGTAATAGGACCTGCATTATTTCTCTTTCTTTTTGAATGTATAATGAAAATTAACACTACTGTAAAACAGTAGTATTAAATAAAATGCACGACATTATAAAAACTCCAGACATTAAATCTGAAAAATTTTCTGTTAATTTATTTCTGTGTTAATTCAACTTGTTAAAACTTCTCTGTTTTTTTATTAATTATTGACAAAAATGTAAAAAAAAATTTAACATGTATCACTCTATAGTGCTTCATGGTATAGAACAAGGTTTAAATGTGAATTTTTGTATTTTTGCATATCATGTGAACTTTATATTAAAGAGATTTAAATTTTAGTATCATTGTTAAATTGTTTGTTATGTAAATTGTCAGCTTTACTTTACACTGTTTGACATGTAAATTTCAGTCGCATTATTACCTAAATTATTACTTTCCTATTAATAATTCCTTTTTACCTGTGTTTAGCACAGTTATCAATAAAAAATTCTTAACTCTCATGGTATGTAAATAAATAATACTTGTAGTTTAATATTGTTTACAAGTAAATTGATCATAAATTTAATTTTTTGATTGTTGCAAACTACTGATTTAAATGATATAAAAAAAGGTCAGACATTATTTTTAAAAAGAAATTCTGACCACAATTTTGAAAACTGTAAAGCTGCATGGTATCTATTTACTAGTGATCATCTAATATGACCTTTCTGATAACATTATTCATAAGAAAATTTATTCATAATCATTATTCGTAAGAATAAATTATTCATAAGAAGTGTTCATAAGATAACACTTCATTAAAAGATTTAAACTTAGTTCAGGCAAAACCTAAGTTTGTTAAAAATTTTTCACCTAGCATCTTTGTAAGTAAATGTTTATGGGACCCATGTTTAAATCGTGTTTCATTTTATTGAATTTAAATGCTTTTTAAAAGTATTACTGTTACTAATATACTTTAATTATTAAGTTAAATATGCATCATCGTTGCCAATGGAATGGTTGGTTTTAGATCACAGAAAAATTATTAGCAAATATCAGTTGAGCATATCATAATTCCAATGCAGTATTAGCTCAAAATACACAAAATGAAGTAGAAAAAAAAATATATATATTTACATGTACAATGTTTTGGTAATGAAGGATGTACTGGCTGATTTCCCTTAGCTTAAGGATTGAAAATTCAATTTTTCAATAAGAATTACCAATAAAATTTCCTTAGTGAATTTTTTACATTAAAAAAAAAAGCTGACCCAATTATAGGAAAATCTCACAGCTGAGGGTTGTTTCTGATGTACAGTTTACCCACACATACACATAGAAATTTATTTGAAATATTTATCATTTTAGTTAAATATAATATTTTTTAGTAAATTCAATGATTCTAACTAAAGTGCACACGCATACTGTATTTCATTTGTACGGATGTATTGTACTAGCAGCAACTGTCGACACTAACTAACTAACATTTTTTCACACTTACATAGAATAAATTTTGTTTATATGGTCGGCAGACTGGTGTAGCCGTGAGACTTAATGCACCAGTTACTGAGTCAACCGAGCTGTACGTGATATCACAACATAGCAGTAGTTTAAAGCATTTTCTGGGAGTGGGGTGCGATTTTACAAAAAATGTTTTGCAAATATTGTTATTTTCTAGTTTTTAACAGAAGTGTCTAATAAAGGTATGACCTTAATTAGGCAAAATCTCGAGATATTGAGGATCTTGCTCTTCAGCCGCATCCCCTTGACCTTTTAAGTTGAAAATTAAATGCCCTTACATAGAAGTATAAGTCTGGCCAAGTTTGGTCAAAATTGGCCCAGTAGTTCTGGATATATAAGGTGATTTAGAGGTCAATACCAAACATATACGAACACGTACATACGAACATTAACATCTGGTTGATAAAAAATTTCCATCTGATTTTCCATCCGGTGTCAAAACGTCAAGATCTGGTGAAAACCTCATATGTCCAAATTGGACCAACTGCAATACTTTCTCTTCTAGAACTTATAGCTCTGTTTGAACGCTATCTAGATGGGTAAGTAAACATGAAGAATTGTTTACCTTAAATCTTAAGGTATTAAAAATTAAAGAAAAAAAAATGGAAAAAGAAGATTTTGCCTAATGGTAAACTTTAATGCACATATTGTATTCAACATATCTTATAAATAACATTCAAATTTACATAACTGATTTTAACATAATCAGCATAACAGTGAAAAGATTATGTAATATGGCATGAAGTGTTTAAAATTAAAAAAAAAAACGAAAAAAAATATAAAAAAACAAGGCTTAAGTAGGAAATATATGTAAATCAAGGGTTTCATTATTAGCTAATGTAAAGAATATCACTGAGAAGTCTTACTTTTGGTATTAATACTTGAATGGCACTTACTTCAACATGTAATACTTTTACTTTTCATTACCTTATTGAAATGAATTGTTTATTTATAAGTAAGAAATTCATCTTTTAAAGATTAAAAAATTTACAATTAATAAAATACTTGGCTGGGAATCAATGAACTGTTCCAACTCCCTTCAGAATTTGAATACATTCTTTCCAGTATGTACCAATATATATAATATATTTGTCTTATGTGGTTTTATTTTGTGACAAAATAAAGTATTAAAATTAATACAAATACAATTTTCTGCTTCAAGATACTTCTATCAATTCAGATATTGTAGATTATATCATTATAAATATTGTGATGTTTTTCTTTAGATCATTTGAAATGATTGCATATATTATAATATTTTTAATTTTGTTACTAAGTTCTCCTACCCAGAAATCATTTTATTACTTGTCTAATGAGAAATAACTTTTGATCACATCAACTTCTGAATTACTCATTTATACTGGTGCAAATCATTCTCTTCAGATTAGTTCCAATGATAAATATACAGTCCAAACTAAAAAAATTTATATGACTTTTTCCATATGAGCTCCCCAGTCTTCCCTTTACTTTCTCTATTTTCTCTTATTTTTCTTTATTTTTTATATAATTTTCTACCTAACAGCTCTTTCTTCAAAATTCTTCTTCCAGTATAAGCCATGTTCTCTTTTCCTTGCAGAGTCAAATATCTGCTATCTTGCTTTTCTTTAATTTTCAACTTTATTTGTTGTCTTTGACAATTTTATATTTAAATTTATATTTTAGGTGGTGTAAGAAGAGAATTTTTATCGATTTAACACCTTAGAATCTAGTTTGGTTTTTTAAAGATTCCTGAATGTTATTGCAGAAAGACTTGTCATCATTCTGAGTTTCAATAAATAGGTAGCTACTCAATAACGTATATCATATATTATTGATTACAAATCTACCTTACATATAACAAGAAATGGAGGTAATAAAATATAACAAAAGCAAGAAGGCAGAGGAAAAGGATAATCACTCTATAGAGGGATTGTCTGTGATTGAAGAAATGAGGACAGTTTATAAACATGTCTGGCACCAGTGAACCTCTTACTCTCATCCATTTCATTTTGTCTCTTATTAAGTTTAATGAAAAACTGGACGCATTTTCTAAATCTCATTTATAATCTTCCTATTATAAAAATCATTAATTAGTCAGTCATAGACACATTTATAATAAAAAAATTATTATTTTAGTCATATATTATACAAAGAATAAATACCTATATATCTCACTCGTTTAAAAAACTCTCAACTAAAGAAGTTCAATAAAAAAAAATGTTAAGAAAAATCCAATTTGTTTTAATAATATTGTCTTTTCAGGATGTGTGCATGAACAACATAATATTTTATTTACTTTGCAGCCATATACATGTACATTAGATTATTTCTACACATTGTTCTGAATTTGATTTTGGGATGGGATGTGATAATTTTGGAATGTTCTGCATTTGGTTTTATTTGATAATGATAGATTACAACATTTTCTTATACTACTCTACTTCAATAAAGATATACCCTGTAATAAAATAAAATTTATTGTACAATATAAAATATAAACCATGCTAAGTAATATTTTCTTCCGCAGATAAGAAAATAAACTCCACAGGATTTATTGTAGAATCTGTGGATGGAAAAAAGAAACCTTGATCAGAGTTGTGTCATTATAAATATACAGTTATGAAAGAGTACAAAATTATTTTTAAAAACAAAATATAAAATCAGTTAAAGCCTAAGAATACGTAAAAATAGTAAATATACTTGTGCGATGAATTAAGAATGGATCAAATATGTGAATATAAAACAAATGAAATGTGCTAAAAAAAAGTACATTTTAGAAGGAAATTATTTGAGTGAAAATTATTGGTACATATTATATAAAAATGCAGTAAATTCTAGCCTTTATTAACCAGGATTATTTTTTTTTTTTTTTTGTCTTCAGTCATTTGACTGGTTTGATGCAGCTCTCCAAGATTCCCTATCTAGTGCTAGTCGTTTCATTTCAGTATACCCTCTACATCCTACATCCCCAACAATTTGTTTTACATACTCCAAACGTGGCCTGCCTACACAATTTTTCCCTTCTACCTGTCCTTCCAATATTAAAGCGACTATTCCAGGATGCCTTAGTATGTGGCCTATAAGTCTGTCTCTTCTTTTAACTATATTTTTCCAAATGCTACTTTCTTCATCTATTTGCCGCAATACCTCTTCGTTTGTCACTTTATCCACCCATCTGATTTTTAACATTCTCCTATAGCACCACATTTCAAAAGCTTCTAATCTTTTCTTCTCAGATACTCCGATATTTTTTTTTAAACATATCAATTATACAATACTGGTTATGACAAAGAAAATTTTTAATTTTACTCTAAATAGACTGGTGGAAGGAACTTTTGAATGAAGTAGTAATTTACTAAAAATGGAAATACATTTCTTATATTTTGGTAAATACAACTGATATTTTTTTCTTTAGAAAAAAATGTTTTTCTTAAAGAAGCTAGTAAGTTAGTGGGATTTGTATATATAAATGCATTATGTTTTAATTTTTTAAATATCGTTCTAAGTTATTGGTATATTTTTTATTATTTTTTTAACCTCTGGGACCACTGTCAGGTATTGCTTTTAGTGTGGGATGAAATGGTAATTTTGTAGCGTGTGAAAACTGCCGCGCCTGGCCGGGATTTGAATCCGGGACCTTCGGATGAAAGGCCGAGACGCCATGAAGGCCGGCAAGTTAAAGGTACTTACTGGAACCGAACAACAGTCTGATAGCCGATTTTTGTCTCTTAAGAACTAGTTCTAAGTTTTTATACGAGCTCAATTAATAATATATTAATATAATATTGTATTTCAGACATTTATATATATATATATATATATATATATATATATAAAGTTTAACAAGAGATACTTTAAACAAATAAACAGAAACAGGTTACGAGATAAAATGTCAAGATCAATTAAAATAATCTTTATTTGAAAAAATACAGAATGAAATGATTTGAAGGAATCGCTATTAATCTATTGTAATTCTTGCCAACTTAACGTGATGTATGTGAGTTATTGAATTTTTAAATCGTAGCGCTAAGAACTCAAGATTTATTTGTGTCAATAAGGGCGATTTATTAAGATAACTAAATATTAAGTAGATGATCATGTTTTTTTTAAGACTACTGTAGTATTACTTTGCTTTAATGCGTAATACTTGTTTGATGTACAAGTTATCAGTGTAACAGTGTAGTCACAAGTTTGAAAATATTACGGAAACCGTAATGTATTAAAATCACGTGTTAACCTACTAGTGAGTAGTGTCATAACCTAACAATTGTATTACAATTGCTTATCATTATTCTGTTACATTATGATAGTTTTTTCTTACCATAATTTTTAGTGTTTCATATTATGTGTTTAATATTTTAAGAAGAAGCTCTTCAGTAATTTGAAAATTATTACTACAGAATTATTTCTTTGTGAATGCGTTAAATATCCAGCATAAAATGTAAGTCGTGAATCTGAGTTAGTAGTCGGTAAAACTTATTTTCTTCTTAGTAAACAAATAAAAAAAGATGCATCATTAATTTTGTAGATTTCTACTTTAAAAGAAATCAGATTAACTATTCGAAGCTGCTGAGGTAAAAAAAAAAAAAAATGTTATAGAACACAATTTCTTGAGAATATTTTAATTCTACAATGTACAATCTAATTTTTGTCTGTAAAATATTTTTAATTTGATGAAAATTAAAAATATTTTTTCCACACAGTGCTGTATTTGTAGTTAATCCATTTAAGATATCTACCCAATTAAATCCTAAATATTTATTAACATCAAATTAATGTAATTGCATGAAAATTATTAATTCATAAATTTTGTTATAATATTGAGGACTATAATTTGATCTCAATTAAGTCATTAAAAAAAGATACTTGATTTGATGTTATTTTTCAAACTTTTTTGTTCTTGCTAATCTTTTAGCTTAACTGTTGCATATCACAAATTCATTGATTATCTTAAGATTTTAACTTTTCCTTTCACCACAGATTTTCTTTATTGCACATGACTATTACCAAATTAACTAGATCTAGATGAATTATACATCCATCAATATAGCTCATCTCAAACTAGATGTTGCCAGAATTCTTTCCTTCTGCTGGATCTTGAAACTTATTTTCTTTCAAACACCAACTTAATTTGTGGCATCCTCTTTTAAAATCACATTTAAAATGCTTCCGAATAGAGGCTTAAAAGTAAAAGATTTTTCCTGTCGTCTTTATCTTTTAATCATAAACCCCAATAGCCCGCACAAATATTTATAACAATCTATAATTATAGATATTTGTATCACATTGGTAAATAGTTTCTTGAAATACATCAAAACAATAGAATGTTAAGGTTTTTGTTTTTAAATGCGGTTCTCTTTTTCATTAGTGTTCTCATAGTATATCCTGCTTATCAGGTGAATGAATAAATTCATGTTTCAATAACTAGAAATTTATTATATAACATGAGGGAACATTCATTTATATTACAAATTAAATTTTTAATCAAATAAACATAGATTTATTCTAACATATTTGCAACATATTAGCAAACATATTCTAACATATTTGCTAACATATTAGCAAAGTTCTGTTTTATACAAAAGTCGCTTTGCTTGAACCAGACTGATTTGGATGTTTACATTACTGTTCTTATTTGTAATTTCAATGCTTAAAAACCATTCTGTTATATTTCTATATTATTTATACCTTTTTTCATTCCTTGTCATGTTTTGTTACTTTTCTTTAATTATTATTTATTCCAAAATTGAACTTCTTTTACAGTTTTTAACTTATACCATACAGTAAATACTTCTTAACTCATTTTTATTTCTACATAAAGAGAATTTTTCATCAATGAATTTTACTAATTTATTATTCTTACTGTAAGTAGCTATTATATTCTAACATAAGCCTTACAGTCATGATATTGCATTAAATATTTCTAAATTAAAAAATTGAAGGAGATAGACTCCTTCATTATGTCATTACTTTCTAAATCTTGCCGTCCTTCAACAAAAGCAGTGAACTGAGAGTAGAGTAGATTCAAACTTAATCTTATCACTACTTCTTGATTTAATCGAGGTGTTTATAAATTTTTCCAGTTTTTTTTTTTTATTATGAATTATAGGAAATGCCTTTATTAGCCTATATAAGTAAATAAGACTTTTTTTAAATATTTTTTTTTAAATTGTACAAATACTTTTGTTATTTTACATATTTTTGTGATACCTTAAGATATAATATCTTAGCACAAAATTTGTACTGAATTTTATTTTGTCATAATTTAAAGAAATTGCCATATGATTTTTTTTTTATAAGAAAATAAATCAATGTATTCTATACATTGTATATTAACATGGTAGTTCATTTTTAAGCTTCTAATAATCTATAAATAGCTGCATAAGGTTTTCATAAAGTTACTATATAGACCTATATATATATGTGCGCGCGCGCGCGCGTGTCATGTGCTTGGTTCATCACCTTAGGATGAGTTCATATATTGAACAGAACAAAATTTAACTGGAATTGCTATATATATGTCAGTTTGTCAGCCTAAAATGTGGAAATACACACTTTTATGTCAAGGTGCCGAACACGTCGTTGTGTCACTTCACTCATATTCTGTACAAAATCAGTCATGTATAAACAATTTTCGCTACAAAATTCATTTTTAATACATTTCAGATAACTGTTTTATAGACTTTTAAAATTTAGCATACTTTTTTTTATTATTAAAAAGCTGTCCATAGTAACAGGGTTTTTCGGAAACAGGATGGCGCAAATATGATCAAATAACATATTTTTCGGTAAGTGGGTATCACTTTTTTTCTTTTTTAAAAATAACCCAATTTTGTTGTTGTGTTTTAATAATCAAATTAATCTCCAAAACATACTTTTTATTTCCTATAGTAAATAAAGCAATAATCATTAAAAAAATTGTTATTGGGTTATTTTGCAGAGAAGTTATAATAAATAATCTATCCAAACTTAACCTACGCTAACCTTGACTAACCATTAGTAATGTTTTGATTATTTAAATAAATATGAATTTATTATTTAACCGTAGGTTTAGTTTGGTTAGATTATATTTAAAATTTCTCTGCAAAATAACCCTAAAACATTTTTTTAATAATGATTATTGTTTTGTTTATTACAGAAAACTTAGAAGAAAAAGTATCCGCTTACTGAGAAAGGCCCAATTTAAACTGCAGCCTGCAGTTTCAGAAGTGAGCGTTTAGTAAGTTGTTTGTAGCTATCATATAAATCAAAAAGGTTTTGACATTTTCAAAAAAATCAGTAAATTGAAGTTTGAGCATTTATAATTTTTTTTTTTTTTTTTTAAGGTAACTTTGACGGACATGAAAAAAGAGTTAGATTCCTCTATTAAGGATTCTTCCCTTACCTTTTCGATGGTAAAAAGTGGGCTGTTGAATTCTAACGTGGTCGTACATCATTCAAGGTAATTAGCAATTGAGACATCAAAAAATGCTACGACCCACAAAATCGTTAGAAAATCTACACTGTCATATTAAATGATAGTCGACCGAAGGTACGTAAACTTGTTAACATTGCAGACATACAGTCTACAGTACATTTTATACGTGTTTTGGATATTATAAACTTTTCGATCGATGGGTGTCCCGTTTTATTAAGAGTCTAATAAAATTGCATTTGACTGAACACTTTAAAGTTGTTCAAAGTTATCTAAACTCGATTCCGCTGAGTTTCTTCGACGTTTTATAATAATAATGAAAATTGATTCATTATTTTACACCAGTGACCAAACAGGGGGTGGGAGTAATTAGCAATTGAGACATCAAAAAATGCTACGACCCACAAAATCGTTAGAAAATCTACACTGTCATATTAAATGATAGTCGACCGAAGGTACGTAAACTTGTTAACATTGCAGACATACAGTCTACAGTACATTTTATACGTGTTTTGGATATTATAAACTTTTCGATCGATGGGTGTCCCGTTTTATTAAGAGTCTAATAAAATTGCATTTGACTGAACACTTTAAAGTTGTTCAAAGTTATCTAAACTCGATTCCGCTGAGTTTCTTCGACGTTTTATAATAATAATAATGAAAATTGATTCATTATTTTACACCAGTGACCAAACAGGGGGTGGGAGTAATTAGCAATTGAGACATCAAAAAATGCTACGACCCACAAAATCGTTAGAAAATCTACACTGTCATATTAAATGATAGTCGACCGAAGGTACGTAAACTTGTTAACATTGCAGACATACAGTCTACAGTACATTTTATACGTGTTTTGGATATTATAAACTTTTCGATCGATGGGTGTCCCGTTTTATTAAGAGTCTAATAAAATTGCATTTGACTGAACACTTTAAAGTTGTTCAAAGTTATCTAAACTCGATTCCGCTGAGTTTCTTCGACGTTTTATAATAATAAATGAAAATTGATTCATTATTTTACACCAGTGACCAAACAGGGGGTGGGAGTAGGGAGTAGGTAGAACTGAAAACTGTTTCATCTTGAGGAACAATCTTGGCTACGGTTTTTTTTTAATTGTCGTGGTGTGATGCGCCTACGATACCAGTTGAAAGGCAGTATCATCACCGAGTATAGCAGTAGTTCACTACTAGACTGATTGAAGGGTGCTATTTGGGCTAAATGTCCTCATCAAACTAAAAAGAAAGTGTTGCTGCATAACTTCCATGATCTATACTTTGAAATGGTTCCTCATGCTGCGGATTTGGTTCCCAGTGATTGCTTCTTCTTCCCAAACTTTAAGAAATGGCTTACTAGATAAAGATTCACTTTGTATGATTAGGTCAAATTCTTGACAACCACTTATTTTCCAGAATTGGACAAATTGCATTATATTGAGAGTATTAAAAATTAGGAAGTTGTTCGTGTTTGTATTGAATTGCAAGGTGACTATATTGAAAATTAAAAAAAAATTCATTAAAATTTTTTGTTTTCTGTAACAACCCAGGATCTTTCACGACTGTTGTAGTAGAAATTTCATCTCTTCCTTCTTTCATCATTATTTTGGTTTTAGAGTCTTTATAACAAATTTTTGGTTAATTATTTTTCTCGTTTTTAACATTATAATTTATCCTCCTTTTTTTTAAAGTTCATCTCATGTCTTGCTAATAAATTACAACAATTTGCTGTGAAACTGCATTCAATGTTTAATTGTTATGATCTATAGAAAATAGTGTATAAAATAGAATCAAATGATTATGTATTCCTAAATATGTATTCTTAGTATATTATGTATTCTTAATGATAATTACTTCACTCTTAAATTTCCCAGATTCTACTCCCTAAAAGATTTCAGTTATTGTAGAATCATCTGGTTTTTTTCCTGTTTAGCCTCCAGGAATTACTGTTCAGGTATTCAGAGGATAAATGAGGATGATATGTATGAGGTTAAATAAAGTGTAGTCTTGTACAGTCTCTGAGATGTGTGGTTAAGCGAAACCCAACCACCAAAGAACACAGGTATCCACGATCTAGTATTCAAATTCGTATAAAAGTCTAGCCTTTACTAGAACTTGAATGCTGGAACCTTTTTGCTGGAACACTTCCAAATCAGCTGATGGGAAGATGCCACTAGACCAACCCAGTGGGTTAGAACCATCTGATTGTAAGAAATTTAGTGCCTTCTTACACAGAATTTAAAATCGCATTTGACTGAACACTTTAAAGTTGTTCAAACTTATCTAAACGCGATTCCACTGAGTTTTTTCAACGTTTTATAATAGTAAATGAAAATGGGTTTATTATTGTATACCACAGACTAAACAGAGGGTGGGAGTAGATAGAAGTGAAAACTGTTTCTTCTTGAGGAACAATCCTGGCTACGGTTTTTATAAATTCTCATGGTGTGATGGACTACAATACCGGTTGAAAGGCAGTATCATCACCGAGGAGTATAGTAGTAGTTCAGTACTATGTATGAGTGTAAATTAAGTGTAATCTTTTACAGTCTCAGTTTGAACATTCCTGAGATGTGTGGTTAATTGAAACCCAGCCACCAAACAATACCAGTATCCATGATCTAGTATTCGGATCTGTTTAAAAGTAACTGCCTTTACTAGAATTTGAATGCTGGAACTCTCGACTTCCAAATCAGCTGATTTGGAAGGTGCATTCACTACTAGACCGACCCAGTGGGTTAGAACCATATGATTGTAAGGAATTTAAGTGTCTTCTTAATTAGCATCCCAGCTGGGGCTCATCTTATTTTAAATTTTCTCTGTGATATATTATCAGATTTGTATCGGTAATATTTATTTACGTGCGGGTGCCCTTTTCATTTACTATCAAGTCATTATTATTATCAAATATTTAAGTTATTAAAGTTTTTATATAAATTGTCTTTCTCTTATTTTAATTTTGATATTATAGCTACGGTTTTTTTAACATTATGAATGTCACTTTGTTTTATCCTTATATTGTTACGTAATTTTTTTTTTGTCTTCAGTCATTTGACTGCTTTGATGCAGCTCTCCAACATTCCCTATCTAGGGCTAGTCGTTTCATTTCAGTATATCCTCTACATCCTACATCCCTAACAATTTGTTTTACATATTCCAAACGTGGCCTGCCTACACAATTTTTTCCTTCTACCTCTCCTTCTAATATTAAAGCGACTATTCCAGGATGCCTTAGTATGTGGCCTATAAGTCTGTCTCTTCTTTTAACTATATTTTTCCAAATGCTTCTTTCTTCATCTATTTGCCGCAATACCTCTGCATTTGTCACTTTATCCACCCATCTGATTTTTAACATTCTCCTATAGCACCGCATTTCAAAAGCTTCTAATCTTTTCTTCTCAGATACTCCGATCGTCCAAGTTTCACTTCCATAAAAAGCGACATTCCAAACATATACTTTCAAAAATCTTTTCCTGACATTTAAATTAATTTTTGATGTAAACAAATTATATTTCTTACTGAAGGCTCGTTTCGCTTGTGCTATTCGGCATTTTATATCGCTCCTGCTTCGCCCATCTTTAGTAATTCTACTTCCCAAATAACAAAATTCTTCTACCTCCATAATCTTTTCTCCTCCTATTTTCACATTCAGTGGTCCATCTTTGTTATTTCTACTACATTTCATTACTTTTGTTTTGTTCTTGTTTATTTTCTTGCGATAGTTCTTGCATAGGACTTCATCTATGCCGTTCATTGTATCTTCTAAATCCTTTTTACTCTCGGCTAGAATTACTATATCATCAGCAAATCGTAGCATCTTTATCTTTTCACCTTGTACTGTTACTCCGAATCTAAATTGTTCTTTAACATCCTTAACTGCTAGTTCCATGTAAAGATTAAAAAGTAACGGAGATAGGGAACATCCTTGTCGGACTCCCTTTCTTATTACGGCTTCTTTCTTATGTTCTTCAATTATTACTGTTGCTGTTTGGTTCCTGTACATGTTAGCAATTATTCTTCTATCTCTGTATTTGAACAATTTTTTTTAAAATGCTGAACATTTTATTCCAGTCTACGTTATCGAATGCCTTTTCTAGGTCTATAAACGCCAAGTATATTGGTTTGTTTTTCTTTAATCTTCCTTCTACTATTAATCTGAGGCCTAAAATTGCTTCCCTTGTCCCTATACTTTTCCTGAAACCAAATTGGTCTTCTCCTAACACTTCTTCCACTCTCCTCTCAATTCTTCTGTATAAAATTCTAGTTAAGATTTTTGATGCATGACTAGTTAAACTAATTGTTCTGTATTCTTCACATTTATCTGCCCCTGCTTTCTTTGGTGTCATAACTATAACACTTTTTTTGAAGTCTGATGGAAATTCCCCATTTTCATAAATATTACACACCAGTTTGTATAATCTATCAATTGCTTCCTCACCTGCACTGCACAGTAATTCTACAGGTATTCCGTCTATTCCAGGAGCCTTTCTGCCATTTAAATCTTTTAATGCTCTCTTAAATTCAGATCTCAGTATTGTTTCTCCCATTTCATCCTCCTCAACTTCCTCTTCTTCCTCTATAACACCATTTTCTAATTCATTTCCTCCGTATAACTCTTTAATATATTCCACCCACCTATCGACTTTACCTTTTGTATTATATATTGGTGTACCATCTTTGTTTAACACATTATTAGATTTTAATTTATGTACCCCAAAATTTTCCTTAACTTTCCTGTATGCTCCGTCTATTTTACCAATGTTCATTTCTCTTTCCACTTCTGAACACTTTTCTTTAATCCACTCTTCTTTCGCCAGTTTGCACTTCCTGTTTATAGCATTTCTTAATTGCCGATAGTTCCTTTTACTTTCTTCATCACTAGCATTCTTATATTTTCTACGTTCATCCGTCAGCTGCAATATATCGTCTGAAACCCAAGGTTTTCTACCGGTTCTCTTTATTCCGCCTAGGTTTGCTTCTGCTGATTTAAGAATTTCCTTTTTAACATTCTCCCATTCTTCTTCTACATTTTCTACCTTATCTTTTTTATTCAGACCTCTTGCGATGTCCTCCTCAAAAATCTTCTTTACCTCCTCTTCCTCAAGCTTCTCTAAATTCCACCGATTCATCTGACACCTTTTCTTCAGGTTTTTAAACCCCAATCTACATTTCATTATCACCAAGTTATGGTCGCTATCAATGTCTGCTCCAGGGTAAGTTTTGCAGTCAACGAGTTGATTTCTAAATCTTTGCTCAACCATGATATAATCTATCTGATACCTTGCAGTATCGCCTGGCCTTTTCCAAGTGTATATTCTTCTATTATGATTTTTAAATTGGGTGTTGGCAATTACTAAATTATACTTCGTGCAAAACTCTATAAGTCGGTCCCCTCTTTCATTCCTTTTGCCCAGCCCGTATTCACCCACTATATTTCCTTCCTTGCCTTTTCCAATGCTTGCATTCCAATCTCCAGCTATTATTAAATTTTCATCTTCTTTTACGTGTTTAATTGCTTCATCAATCTCTTCGTATACCCACTCTACCTCATCATCATCGTGGGCGCTTGTAGGCATATAGATGTTAACAATCGTTGTCGGTTTAGGTTTTGATTTTACCCTTATTACACTTTTAAATTTATTGTTACATAAATTTGATTCTTAATATATCCATTCACTCATGAACATTACTATTGTTTAAATAGGACTAGAAGATATTTTGTTAACGATTCAAAAAATTATTTACAGATGGATTGTAACCGACTAAATTTAAGAATGGATAAAACCATTACATTGTACTTCACAGATCAATGTAACATTGCTAATCGCTTGTATAGAATTCCCATGAAGTATGGTAGTATTTCTGTTGCCTGTAAAGTTAAATTTCTGTCTGTTTTATTAGATGAAAAGTTCTCTTCAGGGTGTTGGGAGTAAGATTGATTTCATTTCTGATAAAATCGACCTGTACTGTTTTGCTTTGAAGAATCTAAATAAAATATTAGTCATATGACAAGGCTTTTCATCGTTATTAAATATTTAATGTGCTTAAATACGTTTCTATTTGTGCTGTAATCGTTCTCGGGTTCCTACATAAAATCTATATGAATTTTCAAAATACAAAAATGGGCTGTCAGAAGAGTTTTGTCTGGTGTTGCCCGTAAATTTATATCGTGTAGACCGCTGTTTAGAAAATTATAATATTAAATTACATCTGTATGTTTATATTTATGAATATGGAATCTTTGTTAAAAATAATTGTCTCGCAATGTTAAATGTAACTACTCTTCTTAATACTTCAACTAATGAGAAATATACCATTTTTAGTAAATTATCTAACCGTTTAGAAGATCCTTACACCAAATCATTTAAAATAAATTTAAAAACCTTTATTTTACAGAAAAAAAACACAAGTCTGTTAATGAATTTAAAAATTTTAATTAGATATTCCAAAAAAAAAAAACATTTCCTATCTTCGATTCAACATGTATATAAATATGCGCTCAAATAATTTTCATTAACACTTTTTGAATTGTGATTTATTTTTTAGTTATTATTTTTGTTTTATCAGTATTTTCATGTATTTATCTCAATATTATTTCATACATTTATATTTAAATAATTAATATGGGTTTTAATTTCATCTAATTTTTATTAATAATAAGGATAATCGATTCTGGCAGATACTGATTTGTTAATAATTTTAAATTTTGTTGAATCTTTAATCCGGTTGAACTTTTCAGGAGTGACAAGTAAAAATTTTAATCGGCCATTTTTTATTCTTTAATGATTATTTAAATTACTATTAACATTAGTTTACGGTTATATTATTAATAATTATATAAGGATTAAAAATCGGTCAACTGTTTATGATTAGTGAAATTTGATATGTCCGTTTACTAGGCGATGATGATGTTTTTTTATTTGTATAAATAATCGATTAAATTTCAGTTGTTGAAATTGATATAATGGGTTTCCCAATAATAATTCCCAAATTAAAAAAAATAATAAATCGTATTAAATTTAGAAAGCTTTGAACTTCAATTTTTAGTATAAATAATTACAGTTATGTATATGCTATCCCATTTGTACACAAACACAGCATATATATTGACATTTTTAATAACGTTGAGCATAATTGCAGCTACATTTCAGAGATTAGGCATCGAGTGTCATTTTTAAGCTCGTGAACAGTTTGTGGATTTTTGGCATACACTTTATTAATCATGAACATTAATGAACATAATTTAATGGTTTTTGGTTTTTGTTTTCCTGAACAGAGAGCTTATTGCTATCTCTCCTTACGTGAAGTTTCTAGTTCTGTTTTTTGATAGCCGTCTTACTTGGGTCAAACATGTAAAGGAATTGAAGACAAAATGTTCCAAACTTTTAGATATGATGCGGGTCCTTAGTAACACCAATTGGGGAGCCGATCGGTCATGTATGATACGTTTTTACTATTCCCTTATTCGTTCCCGTTTAGATTATGGTTGTATCGCCTACTCTTCAGCTCTTCAAACTGCGCTTAAAATGCTGGATGGTGTATATCATGATTTTCTTCGGCTTGCCACAGGCGCGTTTAGATCAAGCCCTGTCGCAAGCTTACTTGTAGACTGTGGTGAGCCATCACTTTGGGATAGACGTGACCAGCTTTTGTTGTCTTATTTTGCTCGTCTCAAAGGACAGCCAAATCACCCGGCTTTCGACTCTATTCTTAGAAATCCTAACTTAGGAAAGTATGAGGGCCGTCCACGTTGTACTGCACTTGTGGGTGTCCGTACCCGACGTCTGCTGCAGCATATAAATGTTGACACTCCGTAATTCTTTCCATCATATCCGTTCTCATATCCTCCGTGGAGAATAAACCTTGTAAATTTTAGTTTTGACCTTACGACATACAATAAACAATCTACACTACCTACTGTCTTCCAGCAAATGTTTCAGTGTGTTCTCTCCAAGATGAACCCAGAGGCGGTGGTATACACTGATGGATAGAAACAAAACGATACCGTTGGTTGTGCTTTTGTTGTTGATGAAAGAACTTATATGTTTGGTCTACCCGGTATTACGAGTGTGTTTACCTCAGAACTATACGCTATAAATAAGGATCTAAATATCATTAACCCTAAATATAGAAACATTCTTATTTTCAGTGACTCGTGTAGTGCTCTCCAAGCCTTAAAAAACTTTTTGTTCCGAACAACCTATCGTCATTGAAATTTACAATGCAATGGCCGAGTTGAATAATCGCAACACAGAAGTAAGTTTTTGCCGGGTCCCTAGCCACGTAGAGGATTCCAGGTAATGAACATGCAGATTCTGCTGTCAAAGAAGCCTCCTTTCACCAACCGAGTTGCTACTTCTGATTTTATTAAATGTGTAAAACAATCGCTGAGAGCAAGATGACTGGACGACTGCAGTTGATAATAAACTCCGACAGGTTAAAAGTAAATTAAATAAAAGTATTTATATAATAGAAAAAGTTTAGATCAAAAATATTTGAAAGAGATTTTATGACAAATATTTACTTTTAGAAATATAGTATGAACTGTAAATCCGGAATAATATCCGGCCAGCCGGAGGACCAAAAACAACTAGCTATGTTGGGTAAAGTTAAAAAAAAAACACACAGCTAGTATTTGCCAAAAGAAATTGGACTTTAATGAAAACAAATTAATATATGTTATAATTATCATAACCTTAAAAACTACTGAATATATCAGCTGAAATCAGCGTCTGAACAATGATAGTTAAATGAAAAAATACAGGAATATACACTTCTAAATACAGATTTTGACCATATACATTTTTGAGAAAGCCTGAAAGAGAACATGAAACACCTTAATTTTAATTATAACTTTAGAAAAATATAACTTCAATAAACATAATATGTCTGAAAAACTATTGCATTGCTGACAAATGCTGTAATATTGGAAAATTAGGAATGAACAAATGTCATTAACTTAGAAAAACAAATTACCGTAAATCTTAATTGGCATTGGCCTTTCCTGATTTATGAACCACAAACTTAACATTAAGTAATATAAAAATGTAATTCTAGTTTAACGTAGAAAAAGGACACAATAATATTATAGTACGAAAGAGTTAATTACAATATAATCACACTGAAATTGATTGAGCACATGAAATAGGTTGCAGCTGAACGATGACAACCTTATTAACCTTAGTAACCTGTCGTGACTGTACTTAAGTGAAATTGAAACTTGAAAGGCATAGGTATGATGAACTGAATGTTCCACAAATTTGAATGATTACATAATGGTTTAACGTAATAAGTAATGAAAAACTGAACTTGCCTGTATCACACAAATATTAGCCAGAGATGAACTCGTAAAAGCAAGTACAGATGAATACCTATGTAATCCTGGGCGTAGTCCGCACGGTGTAGCAGGAATACAGAGGTGTGATGTGGTTTGGTGGTAGAATGAGGCGTAGAATCTCAGATGTGTAGTGATGAGTTTGAGATTCTGCTTGAATGTGAATGTTACCACAAAGTTTGCAGGAGAGTATGCCCCTAGGCGACTACACTGGTGAGATGTTGGATTTACTCTGCCGAAAAGATGGCGAAAGAAAAAGGGGGAAACCAGATCCAGGTAGTGGTCAGGAGAGAGTGTGTGTAAACGACAAGAGATGTGTGCATGTATTAGTAAGGGGACGAAAGAATAACGGGTGTATGAAAAGGGTAGACAAAGATAACTTGATAGAAGAATGGACGCGGTCGCTAAGGATGACGGTGGGACGATCGAAACACAAGAACAATAATAGAAACAGGTGGACTTTACAAACCCAGAAATACAAACAAAGTGAGATTTAAACATTCCTTGTAACAAAACAACGGGACCCACCCTAGCTTGGAATTCGTGGAAAATAACGGAAAACTTTATGCCAGAATGGCGTAAACACTTAATATGGCTAGTTTTTTAGGCGTTTCAATCGGTACAATAGATAATTTACTATATAAGATGATTGGACACTATGGAACAAAAATCTTTTTATTACGGATTCTTGTAATACTGTAAAAGGTATTAAGTCTTAAAAACACATTTATTGTAAGTAATAGTTGGAACAGTGATAAAAATTATTAAAACTGTACAAGGAAAAAATATTAAAATAATATTACGAACAAGGAAAATAATATTTTCCTTGTTATTGCGTTTTAATAACTGCATTATATATATATATACGATAACAAAACTGCAGTTGTAATTAAAACTACGAAAACTGATAATGAGTTTAACATATAATATAAAAGTGCTTTTAACGGAAACGCCTACAGAGATAATAAGTTTACATAATTGAAATAAACGTTATGGTATAGCATTCACGGATAAAATTTGATTGAGTTAACAACTGTTAAAATGCAAAACATCAGAGAGATAGCATCGGCAAGAGCCTCACTGAACATTGCGTGTGTAAGGCTCTTAAGGAATACCGACGATGTAGAGGTCTACTTCGCGTGTCAAGACATTATAAATTCAGCAAACCGTATAAAAAGGACACCACCTCCACCACGACAACCACATTGTAGACCGCCTCCACCTGCAATACTAACGTTGCCTACGTCGTCGGTACCGTCGACAGAAGCACAACCTTCGACATCATTTGGGAATCCAGACAATCCACGATCCGTCACAGATTCACTTGAAAGCGATGCCGACAATTTGAACAGATGTCCGGTCTGTTTATCAGAACCGGTATCTGTACAAGTTGAAGGTTGTGATCACGGGTACTGCGACGGATGCGCAGGAATGTTAATTGTAAATGATGGAAGGTGTGCCCTCTCGGCGAGAAATATTATCATACCGTGCAGTAGAAAGGTATGTTAAATTTTTTTTAATTGTGGATATTATGTAACATTTTTTTTGGAAATGGGAGTAAAAATTAGTTGTTGATTGGGTCGGGTGGGGTGTGAAGAGGGGGGTTATAGTAATTAAAACAGCATTTATAATCGAGTACCAAGTGAAACATTATTCAGTTCTTAAAAAAATGTCATCAGCATCATCTCTGGTTTACATGTCGTGGGTGGTGATACTAAAACAGTCGATAGTATCACAACGCTCAAAAGAGGACATATACTTTTGAAACATATGTTTTGATAACTCACAAGATCACCATATGCGTATTAGTTTGTGGGTTACAGTAGATAATTTCTTCGGATTCTTCACCGAATATCTTCCGATAGATACCATTTTATATTTATTTTTACGTGGGGTAAATATAGTACTTTTGAGTGTGTCCATATGTGAACAGTCCATTCGGTTATGTTTCAAACATAGCGTATGCTAGTTTACATTTGACCACACATCTTAGTAAAATGGATTGTATTAATCACGAGTTTAAATTAGAAAATGGATCTACTGTTAATATAACGGTACACAACTGGTGGAAGGATGATTCCATCGGCGATGGATGGTGCTACTAGTAAGTACAGTAAATTAAAATTCTAGATTAAGGTTTTTTTTTTTAAATAGAATCTTGGAAAATTTACGTTTTCTGTTTAGGGTGTCACCATCACCACCTGGTGCAGCTGTTTTATTCAAAGAAGATTACTATTAATTATTAACAGAATTTCGGCATAACAGTATCGGAGTATTAACCGAATTTATTTAAAAATTTATTTTATCAAGAACTACAATGGAATTTAGTGTATTAATGCTCAGAAGTTTTATGAGGAGGTATGTAGGGTTTTTTTACTTAAGAAAAATAACACAAAATATAATACAATAATTTATTTTATATTACATACATAATTTATTTTAGTTATAATAATACATAATGGTTTTTAAGAAAGGTACAATATATATCCGCATGATAAAAAAATTAACAATAGTCATGGTCGTGGGCTACTAGGGTTTCGTTTACGGTTCTTGGACTACAATAGTCATGACCGTGGGCTATGAGCATTTCGTTTACGGTTCTTGGTCTCTTTTGCGGAGTGATGTCGTCATTGATGGGAGGGAGTTTACGTTTCTTTTTGTTTATACTGTAATGCCCATATGGAACTGTGTTGATTTTATTTTCTAATATGTAACGTTTATCGTCGTAAGGCGAAAGTGATTTCTTTGACTTGTTAGTAGAAAATATATTGTGCAAAGTGCTTATGATTCCATTCGCGCTTGTGTACGTAACGGAATCATTAAAAAACCTTTTTCTACAGATCGTATCGAAGATCTTTTGCAATGGATGTTCTAGGAATACCCTTTGCAACATTCTTCTCCTTCTTGTTGAAATCGGGAATGCTATACATCTTAGCACGAAGTCCGACAAATTCACGAATAGCTTTTCCATTCATCTCGTCTTCGAATTTACAAAGTCGCTTCTTATTGGTATTACTAAAACATACGTGATCGCGAGGGTAATCTGAAGTATTGAACCGATCGATATCGTGAAGAATATCGTTGTAAACGTTATCGGTCACGATATGATACATCAGACTGTCTGTATCGGTCATTAGAAGATTTATATTATGACGGTACTTTTCCACCATTTAGTCATAGTGGAATTCGTACATGATCATTTTGCTAATGTCCAATACGGTAAATCCGATGTAGATCGGACGATTGAGGAATATCTCCCTTTTTCTACAGACTTACCCCGACGACATTCTCGTTATAGATGCACCAAGCCTTAACTCTCGGTTTTGCAATCACCTTATCCAGTTTACGTTCGTTAGTGATCAGTTGGAATTCTATTCTGTTTCGAACGTTTTCCAAGGATTTGCCGTATACCGCGTTGTTCATCAACTTAATCATCATCCTTTTCAAAACTGTTTCATGCTTATGCACTCTTTTCAGTTTTGAAGTCGATGTACGGTTTCAACTAAGGCGACTGGGAGAATTCCAGAACTCTGTGAACGTTTTTCACTTTCAGTCCTAGTCGAGTGTACAACTTAGGTTTCTGTAATGTAAAAGTATCGTTCCTTGTACAATGTTGTTCTTAATTCCTTTACGGGACATCTCTTTATGTCCTTCAAATAGGGGGACAACATATCATCGATTGGTACTAATCGTTCTGGTGCGAGAGGGTAATCCTTGTGACGATCGTGCAATTCTTGTGGATACTCAAGATCCACTTCCAAGATGTAGCCCTTTTTACCACGATCGTCAACGCTGTTAATATCGAGATTGTCAATCTCTTCAGTAGGCAACCACCTAAAATTAGTGTGTGGTAAGGGCTCAACTGTGGCTGTCTCGTAAAGGTTGTTGCAATCGTAATATTGAACCCAGGACGTGGGTTCGGATGGGTCATACTGATCTGGAATGTTTGTATTGTTTGCCTTGGCGTATCTGTTTGAAATCATGGCTACACCACCTCGTGTACCTTTTTCAATACACAGATGCATATCTATGTCGGTCAACAGTTCCAATTTTTGACGGGTAAATTTTAACATGGCATTCCACGTGAAATGGGGGGTGGAGTAAAAGTTACAGGGGTCCAAACCGTAACACTGCGTAGACGTTCTTCGGAAATTTTCAAATACGTCTGCCAACAATAATACGTCGCTAAGAAGGTAAAGATCGTGGTAATCGCCTAACGTATTGCAGTCAAACGTTTCCCACACGTTTTGAGCGTGGACGTTATCATCGTCCGTTATGTGTTCTCTCTTGTTAGCGTACTGTAGAATGCCGTCTGCGGTGGAAGTTGGGTTTCGAAAAACTTGTTTATATGGGTTATGTACTCGTACGGGTAAACGCCTTTACGAATTAAACAATCTCTTTTCTCGGGTAGCGGGTAATAGTTCGTGAGACGTTTAAATACGGTGTCTTTGTCCTGACAATCTTTTACAAGATTTTCTACAAGTTTTTCGAGGGACGACGAAAGAAATTGTAAAGAGTCCAAGAACCTCAATGGACCGACGGACAGTGACTATAATCGCTCGAACGTGTTAGCGATACAGTTTATTTTTATAAACTGTTTATTTTCCCAAAGCTTGAACTACGTGATGGCTATCGTAACAGCGGAGGTTATGAAAAATTACCGGAATATGCTCGGTGCGCTTACAATTTAAATTGCACTCGTTATGACATGCACCAAGAAACCGTCCTGTGGTATGTGAGTGATGACGTACACGATCGTCGTTCAACTCACAATGACAAAGAAAACACTCTGTAGCTCTTTGATATGTTTCCGTGTCTTCGGGAGTCATCACCATCGGTTTTTCGGCAATCATAATTTTGTGCAATCCATCGGCGTGTGAGAGGAATTCATCCAGAATCTTTCAACGATATTTTCACCATCGGTTCTCACTCGGAAGACTACAGGACCTTTGCAAATCTGCCCTTCCTCGTCTACGATTACGTATGCGTAACCGGATGGAAGAAGATGATGGGCTACCTTATCGGTAAAACTAGTGTTGGGCTTAGGAGTGGCAGTGTCCATCGGATGTACAAATGATTCAAAGTCTGCATACACCGTATACGGAACGCGTAATGTGGACGAGTAGTCCCTAAACTTCATCACGCATTCCTTTTCTTTAGCGGGATCGGTACTCTTATCCTTTGTGCACCGTGTCGCTTACACTCGCTCAAATGTTGGTTTAGGTTTTGTGTAGCGACAAGTGGGTCTGATGAACTGAAACGGTGCAAAAGGTAAGGGCAATATTGGCTGCTACCGTGATGTTTCGTAAGACCTGAAAGGAGACGAGATAGCCCATTTTTACCTGGTTTGGTATTTATAAGACAATAGATAATGGACAATGGATAAAGAGACAATGGAATTTATCTCTTGTCTCCCCTGCAAGCAGCAATACGTTGTATGCAGTGAGTACGATCGCGGTTTTCGGTAAAACGTACCGGGTACACACGATCGTTATCTTCCTCATAGCCGTAGACATTGATGCTTATTGTGGAGTTCTACACCTCGAAGCGATCAATGTCTTTTACTTTTACTGGATATGATATGTCGGTCATGTTAATTTCATGTTCGTACTTTGCATACCAAACCTGTCGTTGGTTTTTGCCAGGTTGATTGTAGAGGCATGCTAGTACGAACCATAGGAAACATTTTTCATCATGTGCATTTTTTATATTAATTATTGCCTCTCTTACTAGCTTTTTTGGTGTTTTTATAAATGAACTAGAGGCTCCGTGCAGCGGACGGTAACGGATAATATTTAAATCTATATAAATTATTTTACTCATTATCCACCCGCTGCCGTTGTTGATGAATTTGGTTAGTGTCTATGATCTTTTCCACAGATTCTATCCATGATTCTTCAACAACGTCGGTGTTATCGTCAAAATTTATCACCGTTCTAGTTTTTCCATGCAGGTACAAATTGGTAAATGTTGTTTCTACTCTGTCTTCGAGACGTGTCTGCTTCATCAATTCAACATTTGCAGCAACGTACCTGTAGAAACAGAATAATTTTAGTACATATTGACTCTAGTTTTTAAAGATAAAAATAGTACATTTACAAAAAAATATTAACTTTTTAAAACATGTATAATTACAATTTTATGTTGCCGTCAAACGTCTGCCTTCTTCCTTCAAACAGTTATGGATGTTCTTCTGATACCGTAGAAGGGTTGAAAGGAGATACATCTCCTCAAAGTCAGACAAGTTCCATCGAACATTGTTATTTATCGCTTGGATAACTACCGGTGATACCATTTCTATTTTTTGTAATATCTGAAACAAATTAAAATAACATATATCGTAACATTGTTTTTTTTTAAATGGTAATTTTTTTTTTTTTTTGTGTTTCAGACAGTAACAGAAGATATATATTTATTATTTATTTTATTTGTTTTTTAATTTTATATATTATTTATCTTATTTATTTGTATTAATTTTTTTAATTTAATTATTTATATATATTTTTTTTGATTTGATTGAATGTCATTTAATTTTACCTTAGTCATATTACAAAAAAATAACATATTTAAACTTACTTAGTTGCTTAAGGTGATGAAAAAACTAAACAATAGTTTTTTAACTTTACAATAATACCGTGTTCTCTGATCACAATCGGTAAATGAATGAAACAATTTTGCATTGGGGGGAGGTATATACAATGTATAGACCGTTCGTGTCAGTCACACTCGAACTCCTACAGCATTAACATCGTTGGTTATAGTTCTCTACAACTGCCTACACACACACACAAATGTGTGTATGTGAACCGATAATATGTATAATGAAAAATAGCTGTTAAAAAATTGATCGGATGTGTGTGGACAATAGATAAGCTGGTGTTTTCCTGTTTTATTGTTTAAATCGGAGTCGAGCGGATGCGAGTGGTGATCGGCAGCTGTTTCCTGTTCAAGAGTCACGCGTAGGCCGGACGGTTCGTCAGTCGAGCGCCGCATCCCGCACGTAAACATCTCTCTCTACATCGCTCTCCTGACGCACGCAAACACACGCGCAGCAAACACCGCCTCCCGGTGCACGATCTACGACGAGAACCTCTCGAGCGGCGACTCCTCCTGACGCCGTCGCCTGGACGACCAGGATCATCCTCGAGGTACGTCTAATTTTTTTTTCACAGACATCACCTCCCGGTGCACGAGCCACAACGAAGACCTCGAGCGGGGCGGGCGACGCCTCCTGGTGCAACGATTAAGACGGCTCGGATCTTCCTCGAGGAACGTCTGCGCCGAGACGAAAACGACAAGGATCATCCTCGAGGAACGTCTTAAAAAAACAGATTGGATAGACTGCGGGCTACGGCGCCACCGACGGCACATCCAAGATTGCCGACCACCGCCATCTTGTAAAATGGCGGACGGCCCCCATCTTGGATGACGTCATTTCCGGTGGCCGTACACCCATTTTGTACTACTCCATTCCATTACTACAAAGATACGCAGTATACATTCCTGAAAAAAAATTTACAAATATTAATAAGATGTAAAAACCATCACAGTCATCATGTTCTATCTATATTTTGGATTGTGAATTTTTTTCATTCTTTCTTTATCATTTTTATGCTCTTTGTTATAATTTTTTGATGCTCATCACTTACCGAATAAAATAAAATGTTTACATAAAAAAGTGTTTCAAAAAACAAATTTTTACAAAAACAGCAGGATATTGAAGTTGTTCAAGAACTTTTTTGCTCCAACCTCAGCAAATTACAGGAGTCTCATCACATTCTATTTTTTGATATTGCAATGGTCGTCTTACCTGTTTAATATCTTTCAAATTTCAGGGTGATAACCAAATGGTGATTTGAGATGTATCACATCTCTCTAAGGTTGAACTCAATTTTGAGCCGAGCGTATTTGTTGGTCTTGAACTGTTTGAGAATGATCTAATGTAGATTCACGTTGTCTCCGATCATAGGTTCTAGTAGCTCTACAAATTCATCGTACCTGTAACCTCGCCGACCTAGGCGTTTTGAAAATATTAATACCACATTGAAAGTCGAATCTATACAAATTACCCTGATGGAACTTCACGGTTCAGGATATAAAAATCGGCAGTGCTACTTTGTCCTTGGATCGTCACCATATTAGACGATAACGTTAAATTTAGTTAAAAGTGTAATAAATTTCTGACAAAATCTATATCGATCTCGAAATTCAATATTTCTCAAACCATCAAAATTGATTGAATATATAGTCCACCGTTCCCTTTAATTTGATCAAACTAATGTGTTTTACGTATATTATGATAATAATGCAAATTAATTTTTTATAGACGATGATATTAAATTTTTATTTTTTTATTTTACTTTTCTTCTTCCCCAAGTCGGATCCTGCTGTTAAATATTACACAGCCCAGGGGAGTGTCCTTTACTCTAACGGGCCTCCACGTCTCGGCCCGCCGATCGGATCTCACTTTCCTCCCGTCTCAAACCCCCAGAGTAGGATCCACCAGGCCCGGCTATGCCGTCCCTGGGTCCCCGGGACTCGTTCTTTACGCCAATGCCTCTAACGGGGACACCCGGAGTGGGACATCCCCCCCGAGACTCGGTCTTTTTTGCTCGGGGGTGCGAGAGTCCCCGTGCCTCATCGTTACCGCCCACTCGTGCAAGCACGTGCGAACGGCAGCTCCACAGAGGGCTGTCCCTCATCACCGAGCCCTCCGATCCTGCTCCTAAAGAACCCACGCCAAGAACCTTGCAATGGTATCAAAACTCTTCGGGCTCCGCAACGTTGTGGCGCTGATGTTCTCCACGATGACATTAAATTTAGTCAATCGCATAATAACTTTCTGACAAGCCTGTGTTGAGATAAACTACGCTCGGTATAGAAAACTACATTAAATTCTAGGTTCTAGGTTAACTATGCACTAAGAAGTTCTACGTTTTTTTTTTTATATTTATCTTTTATTTACGATTTATATTGATAGTAGTAAAACCGGTAAATATTACGAGGTGATGAGAGAGCTAATACTAAAATTTCATAATTTCATAATTTTTTTTGGGGGGGGTGAGAAACGTTTTAACGTTATCATCCCCCGGGAAAAAAATAATAAAATCTAAACTACAAAAATTAAAACAAAATTAAAGCTAAAATATTAAAACAAAAAAAATAATAAAAGACCTAGCATTAAAAAAGAATTCAAACTTAAAATAAAATATTAAAATAAAAAAAAAATAAAATATTGATCACAAAAACATACAACTACTATCACGGCTAACGTACTAAAAAATTAATTATAACTACTTTCAGAAAAAAAGCTATATATATAGCTTTTTTTGTATTTTATATAGTTTATTTTTATATATACATAATATATATATATATATATATATTAAATATTGGTAAAATATTCCGGAGGTAAAATAGTCCCCCGTTCGGATCTCCGGGTGGGGACTACTAAGGAAGGGGTCACCAGAAAAGTAAAAAATAACATTCTACGAGTCGGAGCGTGGAATGTTAGAAGCTTAAAAAAGGTTGGTAGGCTAGAGAATTTAAAAAGGGAAATGGATAGAGTAAACGTGGATATAGTAGGAATTAGTGAGGTTCGGTGGGATGAGGAAGGCGACTTTTGGTCGGGTGACTTTAGAGTAATTAACTCAGCGTCAAATAATGGGCAGGCAGGAGTAGGTTTCGTGATGAACAAGAAAATAGGGAGGAGAGTGGAGTATTTCAAGACGCATAGCGATAGAGTCATTGTAATAAGGATAAATTCAAAACCTAAACCGACAACGATTGTTAACGTCTATATGCCTACAAGCGCCCATGATGATGATGAGATAGAATGTGTATACGAAGAGATTGATGAAGCAATTAAACACGTAAAAGGAGATGAAAATTTAATAATAGTTGGAGATTGGAATGCAAGCATTGGAAAAGGCAAGGAAGGAAATATAGTGGGTGAATACGGGCTGGGCAAAAGGAATGAAAGAGGGGACCGACTTATAGAGTTTTGCACGAAGTATAATTTAGTAATTGCCAACACCCAATTTAAAAATCATAATAGAAGAATATACACTTGGAAAAAGCCAGGCGATACTGCAAGGTATCAGATAGATTATGTCATGGTTAAGCAAAGATTTAGAAATCAACTCGTGGACTGCAAAACTTACCCTGGAGCAGACATTGATAGCGACCATAATTTGGTGATAATGAAATGTAGATTGGGGTTTAAAAACCTGAAGAAAAGGTGTCAGATGAATCGGTGGAATTTAGAGAAGCTTGAGGAAGAGGAGGTAAAGAAGATTTTTGAGGAGGACATCGCAAGAGGTCTGAGTAAAAAAGATAAGGTAGAAAATGTAGAAGAAGAATGGGAGAATGTTAAAAAGGAAATTCTTAAATCAGCAGAAGCAAACTTAGGCGGAATAAAGAGAACTGGTAGAAAACCTTGGGTTTCAGACGATATATTGCAGCTGATGGATGAACGTAGAAAATATAAGAATGCTAGTGATGAAGAAAGTAAAAGGAACTATCGGCAATTAAGAAATGCTATAAACAGGAAGTGCAAACTGGCGAAAGAAGAGTGGATTAAAGAAAAGTGTTCAGAAGTGGAAAGAGAAATGAACATTGGTAAAATAGACGGAGCATACAGGAAAGTTAAGGAAAATTTTGGGGTACATAAATTAAAATCTAATAATGTGTTAAACAAAGATGGTACACCTATATATAATACGAAAGGTAAAGTCGATAGATGGGTGGAATATATTGAAGAGTTATACGGAGGAAATGAATTAGAAAATGGTTTTATAGAGGAAGAAGAGGAAGTTGAGGAGGATGAAATGGGAGAAACAATACTGAGATCTGAATTTAAGAGAGCATTAAAAGATTTAAATGGCAGAAAGGCTCCTGGAATAGACGGAATACCTGTAGAATTACTGCGCAGTGCAGGGGAGGAGGCGATTGATAGATTATACAAACTGGTGTGTAATATTTATGAAAAAGGGGAATTTCCGTCAGACTTCAAAAAAAGTGTGTTATAGTAATGATACCAAAGAAATCAGGGGCAGATAAATGTGAAGAATACAGAACAATTAGTTTAACTAGTCATGCATCAAAAATCTTAACTAGAATTCTATACAGAAGAATTGAGAGGAGAGTGGAGGAAGTGTTAGGAGAAGACCAATTTGGTTTCAGGAAAAGTATAGGGACAAGGGAAGCAATTTTAGGCCTCAGATTAATAGTAGAAGGAAGATTAAAGAAAAACAAACCAACATACTTGGCGTTTATAGACCTAGAAAAGGCATTCGATAACGTAGACTGGAATAAAATGTTCAGCATTTTAAAAAAATTAGGGTTCAAATACAGAGATAGAAGAACAATTGCTAACATGTACAGGAACCAAACAGCAACAGTAGCAATTGAAGAACATAAGAAAGAAGCCATAATAAGAAAGGGAGTCCGACAAGGATGTTCCCTATCTCCGTTACTTTTTAATCTTTACATGGAACTAGCAGTTAATGATGTTAAAGAACAATTTAGATTCGGAGTAACAGTACAAGGTGAAAAGATAAAGATGCTACGATTTGCTGATGATATAGTAATTCTAGCCGAGAATAAAAAGGATTTAGAAGAAACAATGAACGGCATAGATGAAGTCCTACGCAAGAACTATCGCATGAAAATAAACAAGAACAAAACAAAAGTAATGAAATGTAGTAGAAATAACAAAGATGGACCACTGAATGTGAAAATAGGAGGAGAAAAGATTATGGAGGTAGAAGAATTTTGTTATTTGGGAAGTAGAATTACTAAAGATGGACGAAGCAGGAGCGATATAAAATGCCGAATAGCACAAGCTAAACGAGCCTTCAGTAAGAAATATAAGTTGTTTACATCAAAAATTAATTTAAATGTCAGGAAAAGATTTTTGAAAGTGTATGTTTGGAGTGTCGCTTTATATGGAAGTGAAACTTGGACGATCGGAGTATCTGAGAAGAAAAGGTTAGAAGCTTTTGAAATGTGGTGCTATAGGAGAATGTTAAAAATCAGATGGGTGGATAAAGTGACAAATGAGGAGGTATTGCGGCAAATAGATGAAGAAAGAAGCATTTGGAAAAATATACTTAAAAGAAGAGACAGACTTATAGGCCACATACTAAGGCATCCTGGAATAGTCGCTTTAATATTGGAAGGACAGGTAGAAGGAAAAAATTGTGTAGGCAGGCCACGTTTGGAATATGTAAAACAAATTGTTAGGGATGTAGGATGTAGAGGGTATACTGAAATGAAACGACTAGCACTAGATAGGGAATCTTGGAGAGCTGCATCAAACCAGTCAAATGACTGAAGACAAAAAAAAAAAAAAAAAATATATATTAAATAAAATAACTCTAAAGAAACTCCGAGAGGAGTGTAAAAGACTCCTTGTCGGATAACATCCCAACCTCGTTGGGGGAAGACTCCCGCCTAGTGACTTTCCAGTCGTCACCCCCCCCCCCCACAACCCCGGCCGTTCATAGCCCTGATGGGCGTTAACGGGAATCGTCTTTCGCCCTTTGACTTTTTACATCTCATAGTAATAAGCCTGGCCTCGTTGGGATGCCACCGATGTAAATGTCTACCGAGGCATTTACATCGGTGATTATTGATTCAGCTTTTGCCGTCGCTGTAGGCCTCGTCCTGACAAACCTTCTCGGATAACAGAAAAAATAATAATTTAACACGAAAACCATAATTTAAACTATTAAAAGGTACGTAAAATATTAACACGTCCGAGAAATAAAAACGTCTTTATCATTGCCCAGGATTTGACGAATGTTCCTGGGCAACTTAAATTTACGACGCAACGCCGCATAACGATCGCAAAATTTCGTAACGATCGGCCGAGTAGTTTTCGCGGTTATCGTAAACAAATGAAAATGATGTCCTTTATATAGTAATGGTCTGTTATGAGATGGTATTTTATGTTTTATGGAAATTGTTGACGGAAAAGTGTTAGACGAAAATTTTAACTTACAGTTGAGAAATACCCATTTTCTCTTTTGATTATCAAAACATTAGCCGGAAAAAGTAAGTTATAACATCGAAAAATTTAATTATATAATATTCTTTCCCTTTACCTCTCCCTTTTATCTTAAAGATTCTCGGTTCGAGTGCCGGTTAGTTTTGGCCTTTTTTTTTGTACGTCACAAAATTTATTCGAGAAATTAAAGTATTTAGATTTAATTTACTAAGCGTTTGGCACGGTTGGTATTAATACATTTGTATTAATTAAATTTCCATTTACCAACAATTTAAAAAGTGTAAATCCTAGTTATTTCGGAGCTCTTACTTCATCTTCAGGATTTTCAAAAAGATTTTAATTTAAATTCAAATCTGTAATTTATTTTTAAATTAAACCGTTATGTTCATATTACTGGTCGTCAAGAATAAAATTAATTCATACGTCAAGATAGTAACGTCGTGTTTGTAAGATGTTTGCGACTATTATCTTACAATTATTGTAATATAATTATATCTTATTATCTTGCGATTATATAATAGTCGCAATATTTTTGTCGACCGACTATTATAAACATAACAGTTTAATTTAAAAACGATCATTGATTTGAATTTAAATTAACATTCCTGAAGATGGAGTACAGCTCTGAAAGTACTAGGATTTACCTTTTTAAATTGTTAATAAGTGGAAATTTAATTTATACAATTAAAGTATTTGAAAAAAAAGTATTTTCTCTAAATGTTGATTAATAGTCAAATATTAGTTATTTAGTCTTGTTTATTTATAGATTTGTGGTGTATGTTTGTACGCGTGGATCAGAATATTTTATTTGCATAAGTTCTGTTTATTTAATATTTTATGCTAAATTAAAGTTTCGCATTATAAATAATTGTAGTTGTTATCTGTTGAATTAATATACTGAATTAATTTATAATTATTGATGCATCATTTCATTTTTATTGTTATTTTATGAATGAATTTAAATTTATAAACAGCTAATACCTAAATATAGATCCTAACCTATATATATATATATATATATATATATATATATATATATATATATATATATATATATATGTATATATATAAAAGTTACGTTTTGATAAATATTTCGATTGTCTTTATCTCTTAATCCTTATGTCGAAATATTTTTGGTATTGTAGTTTAATTTATTTATTTTTAATTTTTTTATTTAATTACAGGTTTATTTTATGTAGTTTGTTTGAATGAATTATTTTCTACTGAATGAGACTTATTTACTTCATATATTCGAACGGTAAAAGAGTTTTATATTTATTTATTTATATATAAAAATAAATATTTTTCCTATTTTCCAAAACGAAGCGGTCAATCGGTTTTTAATAAACTTGGTACCTTAATTTGTTTTTGCACATTACCCAAAGGTAGATACTGTTTCAAAAAGTTCCCAGACTTCGTTGTAAGCCTTTCTTTATCAAAAAACATTTTCTACTTTTACTCGCTTAGGTTTCATTTATTTAAAAATTAAAAATCTGATGTGGGCAGCACATAACTTCCTTGTACGCGTATTAAATTACATATAAACATTTTTTTTTTTTTAAATGAAAAGTACATAAAATTTTATTTCATTACCAACTTCGAATATTTTTTTATTGTTATTATTGAATTATTTTTTAACAATCAGAAATTATAAAATATTAATAAATCAGTATATATAAATTAAAAAAAAAAATATCAGATTCGAACCGATGTGCCTACCTGCAGTTAAGAAAAGTTCCAAAATCGAAATAGTTTGGATTTTGGGTTTTTTGGACACTTTTGTCTAGTCGATTGCAATCAAAAGGGGAAGTGTACAACTAGATGTTACAACAGTCCTAAATACAAAATTTCAACATCCTACGGCTAATCGTTTTTGAGTTGTGCGAGATACATACACGCCGAAACTAGTTAAAATGGATTCAGGGATGGTGAAACTGAATATTTTCGTTGAAATATGAAATTTTAGTGAAAAAAAAAAAAAGATTTGTGAAATATTTTTCTATAAATGTGATATCTTTATTGTGAAACAATAGAAATAGAAAGTTTCATAACGTAATGGTGGGATTCTCTAGATCAAGAATAAAATAGATAATACTGTGTTTCGAAATTTTTCTATAAATCGAAAAATTCCTATTTTAGTTAACAAGATTAAAAAAGGTATATCTTCGTTAACATTCATATATTCACTTTTAAAAATAATCTTCAAATTTGTTTAAATTAATTTTGATAACTTTTATACGATTAATCGTAATGAATGATGCGCATTTAAAAAAATTGGCTTTATATATTCGGTGAATCTATTCAGGAGTTACATCCTTATCCCCCGTAGGGGACAGCCGCCTTGTGACGAACCGCCACACCACCCCCTTCGATCCGGAGGTCGTGTTGTACATCTTCTAAACTTGATAACATAACACTGTCATCAGTTTGGCCTCTGTCGAGATGCCACCGACAGACATTTCCATCAGTATTCTTACACAACCTATCGTCACACTTTTATGGTCTCTTCCAACCACGACTGCCTACCATAACTTACAACCCCCAGCTATTAAATTAACCGATTCGCGGCAGTTTAATTAGCACAATTAATTTGTTTAAAATTCTGATAGATATTTAAGTTATGTTATAGATTACTGAAATAATGCAATAATTTATTTTAGCGTTTGAAAGATAATAAGCCTGAAACCGGGAATCGAATCCAGAATTTTACAGATGAAACGCAGCGATGCTATTATCTCATGCGACTATTAAGTTGCCCAACGTGTTATTTCTTACACGGCAACGACGTCATCGATGTTGCCATCGTCCAATGTAAGGATGAACGTTTATCTTTCAGTCTTTTTTCTTCTACGCCCTCTTCAGACAACCTGTTTAAACTATAAAATAAATGACATCTGATTTTTCTTCTTTTTTTTAATTATCAGTCTGAGTAAAGCTCAATATAAGGATAGTTTTTAATAATAATTAAATTTTTATTTCATATTACATTTTATGTTTTCATTATTACTACCTTGAAGGAACATATAGATAAATGTCCCTGTACAGAATGAATTTTTAAAGTGAAATAAGGCGGTATGGGTGTAGTTGCTTTGGTAATTATATCTCGCGAGATTATGTTGCTTTACTTATCTTCGTATTATTAACAAGGACATGGACGTAGACTGAATACAGTATAGTATATGTACGTACTTCTTAGTTATAGTACAGTATAGTTATAGTACGTACTTCTAAGCAAATGTATTTAGCCGGCCTCCGTGGCGCGAGCGGTAGCGTCTCGGCCTTTCATCCGGAGGTCCCGGGTTCGAAACCCGGTCAGGCATGGCATTTTTACACACGCCACAAATCATTCATCTCATCTTCTGAAGTAATACCTAACGGTATTACTTCCCTTCTCATCCTAGCCCTGATGGACTTTACCGGAGGTCGTTTTTTAGACCCTCTAAATTTGTTAACGCAACAATGTCGTCGGTTTCGCCTTTGCCAGGATGCCACAGATGCAAATGCCTCGGCAGACATTGCCATCAGTGTCACTATCGTCTTGGTATGGCCTTTTTCAACTACGACGCCTACCGTAATTTACAACCCTCAGCTATATAAATTAACCTATTAGCGGAAGCGCGACCCCCGCGCCTTCCTCAAACACCGTATGTTTCACACAAAAACTCTTCGTATATCTAATTTCAATTAGAATATCCACTCAAATCGTTACTTGATTGAGTCTTTAAACACCAAAAATACTATCCTCATACCGACAAAACAAGTGTTGATCTCAACAACCACAATTTTGTACTGCAACTTAATTTACTAAAAGTCCTCTTGATTTACTTAAAAATCAAGAAACATATTCACAAATTTAATAAGCTTCTAATGAAAACATACCCTATCCTGTTTTTCGTATCCTATTTTAAATTTTTTATGTTGCTGAGGTCCGCTTTCGAAAACGGACCAGAGAGGTAATGAATATTTTTAAACTTTGATCGGCTTTCCGATCTCCAATATTTCCCCAAAAGTATTGTTTTGGGGAGTCATTTGCTGCACTAATATTACGGTTAGAAAGATAAAAAATTGGTTTAAAAATATGCGATGAATAAAAATATAGCTTTTTTCGATTTTTGGGAAAGGGAGAATTTCGGGGCAACGTTTTTTTTAACTGTAAGATAAACATTTACGGTTGTGTGGAGCTTAATATAAAATAGGGCTATATTTGCAAAATTTTGAGGAAATTGACCTCGGAAAACTTTCTACCTCAGCCCCGGGAGATATTGACTCCAGATTTTTACCAACCAATTGCCCCATATACACGAGTCTGTGCAAAATCGGTTTATCCAGTCAAAAGTTATTAAGCTTCAAAGCCGCCAACACACCACGTACGAGCATTGCCTGCCCCTTTTTCGTTTTTTAGGTTCACTGGTCGTGGAAACGTTGAGAAATGAAAAAAAAACAATACCCTGTTTTTTGACCGTTTGCCTTATTTTCCTTTTTTCAACGTAGATCTATACCTATAATGCTAAGCAAGTAAAAAGAGTTATTAAAAATCAAACTCGTCGATAAAGATGTAACAGGATAGATATAACAAATAACAGGAATCTTTTTTTCTTTAGCGTCCGGAACCGCCGTCAGGTACTTCAGAAGATGAGGATGATTTGTATGAGTGTAATTGAAGTGTAGTCTTGTACGGTCTCAGGTCGACGATTTTGGAGATGTGTGGTTAATTGAAACCCAACCACCAAAGAACACCGGTATCCGCAATCTAGTAATCAAATCCGTATAAAAGTAACTGCCTTTACTAGGATTTGAACCTTGGAACTGCAGACCGGATTATATACAACATAAAACTTTGAAATATGCATAAAATATGTATGAAAAGTGTCAATATATGCAACTTTAAATAATAAAAAAAAAAAAAATACTTTTACTTCAAAATCAGCATATACTTAGTAAGTGGTTGAATAACATATCGATAAATTCGATAATTAACAAGTATTTAACATTTTGTTACTTTCGTAAACATAAATAGATGGAGGTATTGTTCCGCGGCTGCTAAGAGCGGTTTAAGAGCCGTGCAGCTAATAGGTTTGGCCGGCTACAACGTAAGATTTCATTTATTAACAAGGTACCCTACCGAAAAATATTGTAAATATAGCGAAAATATGCAATAACCGGTGAGAACGGGCTTAATATGCAAACTCATATAAACCGGTCTTTACTTAGAACTTTCGATTACGAAATCAGCTGATTTGCTGAGTTGACCGTTAGACCGACCCGATGGGTTAGATATCACAGGAGTCCTGATCCCGTAGCGGAAGACATCCTCCAGCCACCCCCTTCCTACCTAGTCCTTGATGGGCTAATAAAGTCCGGAGGATTAATAAAGTCTATCGTTTGGGGTACATCCTTGATTAATATCATCCGAAAATATTTTTTTTTTACAATATTTTGTATTTATTTTAAGTTTCGCTCATTAATATTAAAATGTCTGTTTCTTTTTTTCAGCAATATTTATTGGATAATTCTGATATTATATACAATCTTTCTGATTTTAAAATTTCTTTCCGGTCATGTTGTCTCGAAGTGATTTTACATCGTTCTGTATTTTTAACAATAATTTTATCGTATTCATTTATATAAAAAAATACTATTTCAGTTAGTAATATAATAATAATTAGTAATTTTGGAAATAAAATTATTAAAAATAATTTTTTTGTACTTTATTTTAAACAAAAATGTTAATTTGTGAAAAGAAAAGTAAAAATTAGAGTTTCTTAAAATTTTGTAATAAAAAAAGTAATATATTATTCAAGAATTTTTTTATGCTTTTTCTTTGCTTAAAACATTATTTTTTTAAATTATTTTGACCTGAAGTTCTGTTCGTTGTGTGATGAATGTTTTTGTAAGTTTTACGTAGCTTTTACATAGTTGTAATATACTTGATAGAATAAAAGGACTATGCAAATTTTAAAACATTCTATAGCAAATGAGAAATTTTGTTTTTGTTGTTATTAATCGGCTGATATATTCAATTGTTATTCGTTTCACTTTTGGATCAATGTTCAGAATAATCGGGGAGCGTTGCTAGACCCCTAAACTGGGTATGACAACTTGACAGAGAGAGGCGGCGGACCAGAGAACATTATTAGAGGATTAAGATTACTTAAAAAATAGATAGTGATACATTTCGTTCATCAGACGTGTCTAGTTGAGATCTACTATATAAATTTTTTGTAAAAACATTAGCTCAAAATAAAAATATGTTAGGCATAAAGTTGTAAAGTAGAAAATAATGTCATATATTGAAATATAAAAGACACTTCATCTAGTTGGAAAATGATCGAATGAAAGTTTAAGCTTGACAGATTGCGTTTTGATTCCTTTTTTTATGTAGATTTTTCCATAGAGTTCCGTGTAGATTAAGTCATACTTGCTGCTTATTATATACATATATATATATATTATTATTTTTTTTTAAAAAAAAGATCGATTACTAATTTTGAATATGGTTAAACACTAAAACAGGAAAGAATTCTTATATTTCAGTGTTGCTGAAAAAAAAAAAGAATAAAAATATTACTGTCGTTCAAAAACATTTCGTGCGATGATTCCATATTCTCCACTACTGTACCGACTCGTCAACATTTACGTAAAGTGAAAATAAAACTTGGAAAACAGTAGAAATATCCCAAGATCAGATAAGCGTAGAATTTGTTGTATTTAAAAAAAAAACTTATTACAGATACATTTATTAGTGAAGGGCCCTCAAACGTCAAACAGAAAAGTATTTGTTAGGTAAGTGTTTCTTGAAGATAATTTTGATAAAGGATAGACTTTTTAAAGTTATTAGCCATTCGTTGGAAAGCAGATCCTTGGTTATAATATGATATGTTTTTAGAAGAATTCTTCAAATTGATTGGCCTAATAAACCGTTACAGGTTTTTTTTTATTAGTTTGATGAAAATCCTTGCGTAGTGTTCATATTTGGTGGGTTATCTTAATCAAACCCACCGGGTTGGTCTAGTGGTGAGAATGCGTCTTCCCAAATCAGCTGATTTGGAAGTAGAGAGGTCCAGCGTTCAAGTCCTAATAAAGTAAGTTGTTTTTACACGGATTTAAATACTAGATCGTGGATACCGTTTTTTTTTTGCGGTTGGGTTTCAATTAACCACACACATCTCAGGAACGGTAGAACTGAGGTTGTAAAAGACTACACTTCATTTACGCTCATACATATCATCTTCTGGAGTAATACCTAAACGGTAATTCCCGGAGGCTAAACAGGAAAAAAAAGAGAGGGTTATCTTAATGGAAAAATATTTTTAGGACCTTATTTATTCGAAGGATAACTAGCTATTTATAACATGAGATTTTGTTATTCTAGAAATATGAAATCTTGTGTTGGACTTCAATTTTATTTGGCGTCATAACGGGGCTATCTTCTTCAGTCTACGTCCGCTAGAATTTCACTGAATGATTAGCATGCCAAGGAAAAACTGAAATGCACGATGTTTGTGTGATTTGGCGTTTTATAATTTTTCTTCTGGAGAATCGTTAAAGAAATTATATCTTCAAATCCAATTGGCTTGAGTAACCTCAAGATATCGATTTTTAGTTCAATTAGTTTTATAAGTACGGACAAAGCTTTGTTTAATTTAAAAATTTCTTTATTTTATTTCATTATTCTTAATGGAAAGGACGACATTTTGATTTTTTTGATGTGATATAAACATGTAATCTTAAAAGTAATTTTTTTTAAGTTTTATGTTTTCATATTTGAAATGGAACTGACCTTTAGTACACTCAAATCACAGAAATATTTGTGAAAAATTGATCTCTGCATTAATGAAGTTTTTTTTAAAACAATCTGATGTGGACACCACATGACTTCCTTCTACGCCTATTAAACTACATATATACATTTTTTTAGAATGAAAAGTAAGTAAAATTTGATTTCATTAATAACTTCTGATATTTTTTTTTATTGTTATTGTTGAATTATTATTTTTCGTAATTTTTTTTTATAATCAGGTTAATAATTATTTATAAATCAATATATCTAAATAAAAAAGAAAAAGGAGAAGAAGTAGGATTCGAACCCATGTTCATTTTACTTGGCTGTAACTCTGGAACCGATGACAATAAGTACCGCTTATGATATATCGTTGAAAAACTCTCAATGAGGGCTTATTACTGCAGTTAAGAAAAGGTCCGAAATCGAAATAGTTTGGATTTCCGGTTTTTTTGGACGCTTTTGTCTAGTCGATTGCAATCAAAAGGGGAGTGCACAAGTAGATGTTACAACGGTCCAAAATCAAAATTTTCAACATCCTACGTCTAATCGTTTTTGAGTTATGCGAGATACGTACGTCACACTGAAACTAGTCAAAATGGATTCAGGGATGGTCAAATAGGATATTTCCGTTGTAATCTGAAAACCGAAATTTTTCGCGATAACAATACTTCTTTTACTTCGTACAAGGAAGTAAACAAAATATACAAATAAATAACCTAGAACGGTCTTTTCTCAAATTTAATGTTGTAGTCTATATCGATATGTACTTTGTATATCGATTGTCATTGTGTATATCGATTCTTTTACTAAGATTTCAACCTTAAAACTCTTGAGTTCGAAATCAGCTGATTTGCGACGAGGAGTTAATCGCTTGACCAATCCGGTAAATTAATCTTACAGCTACCCGAGGGATCTCATCCTTACGCGAGGAAAGTAGATTCTGGAAGTTTTTATATTCTGAACCGAGTTCTATCAGGGTAAGCCGTAAATATAATTTGCTTAATTAGATTCGACTTTAAATTTGGTCCCTTATAAAGTAAAGTTCATTGTAATTAATTGAAAAATTATAACTTTATTCGAGGTTAAAATAAGTTGATCTTCGTTAAAATTGTATTAAAATTAATTCCCCCCATTTTTCTGTTATTCTTAGACAAACAAGAAATGGGGTGATGTTCTTCAAAAACTCAATATTGATATAAATTTGCTTTTCAACTTAAAAATATAAATATTCCGTCAGAAGGAGGATTAGCAATATAGGATTTTAATAAGAAACGAAATCCTTTGCGGCCCCGACAAAAGGAAGCGTAGTTTTAATCGTGGAGCAGATGAGAATCTCCGGAAGGACTGCCAAACGGCGGCTAAATGTTCGCTATGCAATACTCGCGGCCATTCACTAGGGGATCGAGGCTGCAGTCCCAGCAGTAAAATATGAGTCCTGTCGCCTTTGCTTGTGGGCCTAAGGTTGGGACAGCCTCGTCTAGAAGGGGTGGACCTCTTAGGTATCCCACTCTTGTTGACTGGACGGGACTCCCTTGTGTCTTCAACACGGGAGGGCAAAGTAAGTCCGTATTCCTGATGGGGAATCTCTTTGCGGTTCCCCATTTGAGGCGTGGCGTCAAGACCGGAGTCCCGGTGGGGGGGGATCTCTTGGGATTCACGCATTAGTGGCATGGCGTATAATTGAAAGACTGGGTCCCGGCTACCTGGAAGGAACTTTAGTTCCCGACGAGGGGGCTAGAGTTCCCCTCTAGCTCCGGCGAGGGGGATAAACCAACGATGTATTCAAAAAAAGAAAAGATATATATATATATTTATTTAAAACTAAAAATGTCGACCTCCGTGGCTGAGTAGGTACCATCTCGGCATTTCACGCGGTGGCCCCGGGTTCGAATCCCGATCAGGCATGGCATCTTTTCATAACCTTTCCATCTCGGTAATTACCATAATTGTTGATACCCGCTGTTTTATAACAAAAATAAATAAAAATTTATTGTAATTAATTATTTGAACACATTATCTTTTATTTTGTTACGTAATATTTCATGTGATATTAGACGTTACTAACAAAATAAATAACGTAATAAAAGAATTCAGGAAAAAATATCTGGACGTTAAAGATGGATAAATGTCGAGAAAACTCTGTAGGAAGTTACCGGAAATTACATTTTTGACAGTATTTTATCCAAGCAGCGAAAGATATTTTTTGAGACATTTATCCTTGAAACTGTAGCTTTAAGATGTTTTCTTTCTTAACTAAAAACTTTTCTATATTAGAAGAATAATATAAAGAGTTTTACTTTTGAAAAAAAAAGTACCTTGTTAAGTTAAAGTATAAATTATTAAAAACCCTTAAGTTATTTATTTATAGATGGGAATATATTATACGAATCTCATTGAACCAAAGAATATACTGATGATAGATTTTTTGTTTTGTTTTGTTAGTAAATCTAGATACAGTAAGAAAAATATAAAAAAAAGTAATAGCGCTTAAAAATTATTAAAATTTCTTAACATCTTTAAACTAGCCGATCAGGGCTCGTTTCGCTCGCTCTTCTCGCCTAATCAGAGTACTCCATCCTCTGCACACCCGCTGTGTAGTTAGCCTCACGGTTGTAAGAATAATTCTGATAAAATCTCCGACCGAAGTCATTTGAAAGGCGCTGTTGTAGGCTTTTATGTCGATTAGAAAAACGTTTTGATTTAGGACGGTCTTTTAACAGCGCTTCAGGTACCTTCGGCGGTTCTTGAATTAAAGGTAAATGAACCTTTCCTGACGGGAAACATATCCCTTTTGTTTAAATTTAATTTACTAAGCATTTGGCACCGTCGTTATTAATAAAATTGTATAAATTAAATTTCCGCTTATTAACATTTAAAAAGTGTAAATCCTAGTACTTTCGGAGCTGTTACTCCATCTTCAGGGATATTAATTTAAATTGAAATCGATAATCGTTTTTAAAATTAAACTCTTACGGTGATAAAAGTACGTCTTCAAGAATAAAACTAATTCGTACGTTAATAACGTCAATACGTACGTTTTGTAACGTCATGTTTTTGTAAGATATTTGCGACTATTATGAATTAGATGTAACGATCAATGAAATGTTACCGACCTAATAATAATTAATTATTATATAATTTGTTTATAAAGCATATCATTATCGAATCTAACCTGCTCATTCATCAATTTATTATTATTTAAATATATGAATTTTTTTTTTAAGATACTGGTTTTATAATTATTATTGTATTCTAATATTTTAATAAATACATTGGGGTTATAATTACGTCCAGTTTATAAAATGTGTTTGACGAAATTATATTTTTATTTTTTATTTTTAATAATATCCCTTTCGGTTCCTCTTTCCATTTCCAAGGATCATAATATGAACACACTCCTCTCATGGCATCAGATGTCCATGATCGGCGAACTTAATGAGTACATTACAGTTAAAGCCACTTCTATATTTACGTGACCGTTGTAGCTCTAAAATGACGTCAGTATGAACTCGTGAGCAATTTAATTTTAACTAGAGTTGCAGATTTATTGCGGCTCGAATCCGGGCCTAGTGCTCCGGGTCAGCGGCTAACCGAGACTCACGTATTTCAGCTGTTTCAGAGCACCGAGATACTCTCATTTTTTTAGAAAACTTGGATGATATTTTTCTTCATCCTAAGATTACTTGGATGAAGGGATATTAAAGGTTACTTTTCTTTCTCGTAGAAAAAGTCTTTTAAACTTTTTACAATCCAGTATCGACAACCAAAATAAACAATCAAAACCTACAAAAGTTCGCTTTTTTTTTTGTCTTCAGTCATTTGACTGGTTTGATGCAGCTCTCCAAGATTCCCTATCTAGTGCTAGTCGTTTCATTTCAGTATACCCTCTACATCCTACATCCCCAACAATTTGTTTTGCATACTCCAAACGTGGCCTGCCTACACAATTTTTCCCTTCTACCTGTCCTTCCAATATTAAAGCGACTATTCCAGGATGCCTTAGTATGTGGCTTATAAGTCTGTCTCTTCTTTTAACTATATTTTTCCAAATGCTACTTTCTTCATCTATTTGCCGCAATACCTCTTCATTTGTCATTTTATCCACCCGTCTGATTTTTAACATTCTCCTATAGCACCGCATTTCAAAAGCTTCTAATCTTTTCTTCTCAGATACTCCGATCGTCCAAGTTTCACTTCCATATAAAGCGACACTCCAAACATACACTTTCAAAAATCTTTTCCTGATATTTAAATTCATTTTTGATGTAAACAAATTATATTTCTTACTGAAGGCTCGTTTAGCTTGTGCTATTTGGCATTTTATATCGCTCCTGCTTCGTCCATCTTTAGTAATTTTACTTCCCAAATAACAAAATTCTTCTACCTCCATAATCTTTTCTCCTCCTATTTTCACATTCAGTGGTCCATCTTTGTTATTTCTACTACATTTCATTACTTTTGTTTTGTTCATGTTTATTTTCATGCGATAGTTTTTGCGTAGGACTTCATCTATGCCGTTCATTGTTTCTTCTAAATCCTTTTTACTCTCGGCTAGAATTACTATATCATCAGCAAATCGTAGCATCTTTATCTTTTCACCTTGTACTGTTACTCCGAATCTAAATTGTTCTTTAACATCATTAACTGCTAGTTCCATGTAAAGATTAAAAAGTAACGGAGATAGGGAACATCCTTGTCGGACTCCCTTTCTTATTACGGCTTCTTTCTTATGTTCTTCAATTGTTATTGTTGCTGTTTGGTTCCTGTACATGTTAGCAATTGTTCTTCTATCTCTGTATTTGAACCCTAATTTTTTTAAAATGCTGAACATTTTATTCCAGTCTACGTTATCAAAAGCCTTTTCTAGGTCTATAAACGCCAAGTATGTTGGTTTGTTTTTCTTTAATCTTCCTTCTACTATTAATCTGAGGCCTAAAATTGCTTCCCTTGTCCCTATACTTTTCCTGAAACCAAATTGGTGTTCTCCTAACACTTCTTCCACTCTCCTCTCAATTCTTCTGTATAAAATTCTAGTTAAGATTTTTGATGCATGACTAGTTAAACTAATTGTTCTGTATTCTTCACATTTATCTGCCCCTGCTTTCTTTGGTATCATAACTATAACACTTTTTTTGAAGTCTGATGGAAATTCCCCATTTTCATAAATATTACACACCAGTTTGTATAATCTATCAATCGCTTCCTCACCTGCACTGCGCAGTAATTCTACAGGTATTCCGTCTATTCCAGGAGCCTTTCTGCCATTTAAATCTTTTAATGCTCTCTTAAATTCAGATCTCAGTATTGTTTCTCCCATTTCATCCTCCTCAACTTCCTCTTCTTCCTCTATAACACCATTTTCTAATTCATTTCCTCCGTATAACTCTTCAATATATTCCACCCATCTCTCGACTTTACCTTTCGTATTATATATTGGTGTACCATGTTTGTTTAACACATTATTACATTTTAATTTATGTACCACAAAATTTTCCTTAACTTTCCTGTATGCTCCGTCTATTTTACCAATGTTCATTTCTCTTTCCACTTCTGAACACTTTTCTTTAATCCACTCTTCTTTCACCAGTTTGCACTTCCTGTTTATAGCATTTCTTTATTATTCATTCTTTATTTCGTTTATAGCAAAAGTTCGCTAAATGTGTTAATTTAAGCTAATTACAACAACGATAATAACAGTGATTTAATAATCATAATAAAATATTTATATATTTTAAAGTATGTAGATCTGACCTCAGAGATGTTTTTCTGTTACCACGGTGAGAGAAATATAATGAAATAAAGGATTAATTTTTTCTTTGGTAATATCTTTAATGTAATAACACCCGCTACGAATATCGTAATAATTTTAATTGCAGATAATGGCCACGCAAGCCTCTACGGCAGGCTTAGCCAACATACGGCCCGAGAAAAAGTTTTCAATATTAGCTTTTTTTTTGTAAGCGATTGAATAATGGAAAATACGGAAATTTAAAAAAAAAACTTGCCGAGAAATATTCAGCTCAACAAACTTTTTCTTTAATGAATGTAAATTAAAGTACAACAAATTCATAATAAAATGTTTTTAATTAAATGAAACGTTTTTGTATTTAATATTTCGTTCGGCCCTTGAAAAAGATTTTCTTTCTAATTCGGCCCGGAAGTAAAAACGGTTGGTTACGCCTGCTCTAAGGTATAATTTTGTAAGCTTTTATTAAAATCTGTGTCGTAGTTTTTTACTTAATGTGCGCGTATAGAGAATCCTAGTAATTTTATTATATTCATAAATTTATCGATTATTTATACAAGGATTTTTAAGAGCTAATTATCAGCACTTTAATTTCTCAAACGTGGTATCGCTGATATGTTAAATGAATAAATTAACGATTAATATAATCTACATCACCAGCACGTTGATACGGTCTCTAGATCTTTCGGCTTACTTGATAGCCATCATCAGAAGTTAAAATTAATACATTTCAAGTCAAAAGTTTAAAAAATCATAATTAAAATTTTTATACCGTCATGACTATCCCGATCCTACTAGTTTACTGAAGGAATATACATATACTCGGGTTTTATTATTTTAATAAAAATTTAATTAACGAACTAAATTTTTTTAAAGACGATGTATTATTTAAAAACATACTAAACATAAATAATTAATCTAAATAAATAGATTTAAATATTTAATCTAATAATTATCTCTTTGATAACGTGGTTCCGTTCGATTTCATTTTAATCCACCAGAGTATATGTATATTCCTTCGGTATACTAGTAGGACCGGAATAGTCGTGACTGTATTTAAATTTTAATTATGATTTTTTAAACTTTTGACCTGAAATGTATTAATTTTAACTCCTGATGATGGCTATCAAGTAAGCCGAAAGATCTAGAGAACGTATCAACGTACTGGTAAGATGGATTATATGAATTGTTAATTTTTTTATCGGCACTTTCTTTGGTTTTTGCTAGCATTTTTGTAATTGGAAACTAGTTTTAGAAAACTAGGAATTTTTTTTTTAAGAAGGTGATCGAATTATATGTACAGAGTATCACGAATTTTTTCCGTGACTTTCATAACCCGTTCTACCCGTGAAAATAATGTATAAAAAATCATATAAACATATATCCTAAAATGTTTTGTTTGCGAGTTACGACTAGCGAAACATTTCGCTCGGATTTCTGCTACCTCGGTGAAATAAAGTCGTATTAAAACGTTTAGGACATTATGTAACAGATATAGTAATTTCTTATGGTTTTCTACCTGAAAAGTCGAATAAAATAGGTTCCAGAACCGAATCATCAGTAGATTTTCAGAACTCTGGGGTGAAAACCAATAAATTGTGGTAAACAAAACCTGTTTTTTTGTTTGACGTAAAATAGCTTGTTAAATGGGTAATAAATACGTAAAACTTTTAAACCAAACTAGGAGAAAATTTAATTCTGAACAAAGTGGTGTAAGATAAGTTGAATAAAAGAGAGGAAAGTTACAAAAATTCGAATTTCATTTAGAAACGGCACGCTAGAGCAAAGTGTATTATACGGACCAGTTTATAATAAATGTTAAAAAATGAGCCCGCCATTTTCTACACATTTCTTGACACTCTTTTGTACTTATTTATTGCTCTTACTTCTTCAGGATTATTTTGGTTTTTTTTGAGGAGCTCCCTGGATCAGAAAACCTCGAGAAATGCAAAAAAACCTATACCTTATTTTTCGACCGATTACCGTACTTTCCTTCTAGCAGCATAGCTCTAGAGCACTTGTCCTCAAAGTGGGCGATAGAAGGGGGGGGCGGTAGAAGGCCTACAGAAAATTTGGGGTGTTCAGGCGGTCTAGGAAGGTGATGGCTGATTAAAAAAAAGCCAAAAAATATGTTTTCCTGATATTTCAAACTAAAATGAAATAGCTACTACACTAGTACAAAAATTATGGGAACACCTATATTTTACGATAAAAATGATTGTATTCAAACTACTTTAACTTTGCAACCAAGAGGCTTAGAGAGACGAATAAAAAAAAAATGCTTGAATACTCTAGTTTCTGACAGTATATTTCAGATTTCAAAAATCATCAAATTAAACAAAAAAAAACGGGAGAAGAAATGTTTTAAAAATTTAAAAGTTTTTCTTCGTGTTTGATGGAGCGCATGAGGGTAACAATTTTTTTTTTAATAAACTACATTAAAATCTTGTAAAAGTTTAAGACTTTAGCTTTAGTTTTCTTCTTTTTATGTATCTCTACGATTTTTTTTGAACCGAAATAAATTTTGTCTTTAATGCTGCATATCTACCGATCGTAGCAACGTATTGATACAAATAAATATGGAAATTAAAGGTTTTCATCTGGCTTTAATGATAAATTGTGAGGTCTTTAATGTAGCGTTGCAATTTTTCGGCTTTTGTTCATTTTGTGCCGAAATATTGAAATCTTTAAATATTGAGATTGCAACGTGTATCAGCCGCTCTCAGCTTAACCCAAGCTCACGTTACAGTCTCGATCATTAAAGGTTTCAATATCTCGGCACAAAATTTAAAAAATTCAACACTACATTAAAGACCTCACAATCGGTCATTAAACATTTTGGGGGGCGCTAGAAAAATGTTTGATTCTCAATGCGGGTGGTGGGCGTAAAGTTTGAGAATAGCAGAAGGTATCGGGAAAGTAAATACATACGTATCAAATTGTGCCTTTTCTTTTCCCAGTCGTTAAGAATAAAATTTGCGGATCTTCATAGCGTAATGGTCTTTCATCTCGGCCTTTCATGGGGTCACGGTTTTAATCTCGTTCAGATATGGCACTTTTCATACGTTATAAATTTTACTTGCATATTCAACGCTTCTCCATATTGATTTAATAAATTAATCTAACTCGAGCAAAAAAAAGAAGAAATTAATGCAAAAAAATGTCTGAAAATATAGCTTTTGTGTGCCATGGAAGTATTAATACTCGTGTGTACTGCTAAGGTTGGTTTTTATTATTTCAGAATAGCGCAGAAATATTGGTCGTGTGTTCGCGTGTAGATTTGTATGTTTAAAGGAACGGTAAAGAGAAAATGTGCTTAGACATTTACGTGATAAATATTCAGAGATTCTACTTATTTTAACCTGTATTTACATTAAAGATTTAGTTGAAATTTATGTATACGAATAGTATGTGTGTGAGAATACTACGAGATTATTTCTCCGAAATGTAGGCTTAAAGGGAAAATTTAGTCAACATTAGATTCAGTCTTGTTTAATTTTCTCTTTAAGATTCAGCTTAACTTTACGGTTGTTATAGCGTTCTAAAATAGAATAAAACACTACGTCGTTGATAATAATGAATTATTTTATGTACATTTATATTTTAACCAACCACCACATCTTAAATAAAAAAATTGGGAATTATAAAAGTTTATTTTGAATTTTGCTCGTATTTTATTTATTCGACGTTAGATTATAGTAAGCCTTTTACTTGCCTCATTTACATTTCATTAGAATTTGGTCATGATCTTTCTAAAACCGGTAAGTCGTAGAAAATGTTGTTAATAAAATCCAAATTTTTTTCTATATTAAAAGTCATTGATTTTTTTTTATACTAATATATTTCTATTAAGTAGTTGTATAAATTACATAAATTGCAAAAATTCCTATTTTTTAGTTCATTACTCTTCTCATATGGTCGGACAATATTCTTCGTAAGTCGGAGTTGATAATCATTTCGTTTATTTGTATATTGTAGCAAATCATTTAATCGCTCTTTGGTTTGATATAATTCTTCTGGTCTTAATTTGTGTGAACCCACCGGGTTGGTCTAATTGTTAACGCGTCTTCCCAAATCAGCTGATTTGGAAGTCGAGAGTTCCAGTCTTCAAGTCCTAGTAAAGCCAGTTATTTTTACACGGATTTGAATAGTAGATCGTGGATGCCGGTGTTCTTTGGCGGTCGGGTTTCAATTAACCACACATCTCAGGAACGGTCGAACTGAGAATGTACAAGACTACACTTCATTTACACTCATACATATCATCCTCATTCATCCTCTGAAGAATTATTTAAACGGTAGTTACCGGAGGCTAAACAGGAAAAAGAAAGGTCTTAATTTGTGTACAAGTTCTATAGATTTTTAATTTTCTCTCTCTTTATATTAATCATCCTCACTTAATCTTTTTTTCTTTCCTTGCTCTTAACATTTTGTTCCTCTTTGTATTTATCTTCTCTTAATTTTTTTTTCTTTAGTTTTAATATTAATCCCTCTTTATATTTATAATCTTCTATTAATTTTTTTTTATTCATCAGTTGTTCTTAACACTTTCTTCCTCTTCATATTCATCTTCTAGTCGTTTTTTTAGATATATTTTTGTATATTATCTTTCTTTTTCCTCTATAATTGTTTCTTTTTCATTTTTGATTATTTACCAAATAATCCAATAATCCAATAATAAAAAGTGAATGTTTTACACCGTTAGATCGAAATTAGCATTTGTAACCGGTATACAGTTGTTCACTTAACGGAATATGTTAATCATTATTAACTTTTATTTGCACGACGCACCAGAAATCTAAAAGTTTTGTTAATCAGCCACTCACGAAGATACGATTAACACTGATCTAGTAATACGAGTAATAAAGGGACTTTTACTCGTCTTAATATTTCACGTTAGATTGTTGACTTAATAATCGTATAAATATATGATGTTAATAAAATTTAATATTTCAGCAATTGCGTAACTATCCGCTTTATTAAAGAATTGAAGAATCGAATCTCACTTTCAAACGAAATAAATTTAAATTAAGGGCAGTAAAAAATACGTATATGTAATTTAATAGGCGTACAAGGAAGTCATTTGGTGTCCACTTCAGTGTTTTTAAAAGATATATTCTTGATGAAGTTTTAAATTTATAAGCGACAATTTTTGTTTGAATTTATCACAATTTTATTTTTGTATCAACGTTTCAATATGCAAAAATTTGCTGAAAATATTATTTATATATTCAACACCGGTATTCATTTATAATTACAAACATATACATGTTGAAAATATGGGAGAGAGTGAGCTCATACGTGAGATAAATGAAAGAAAGTATATTTATATATATATATATATATGTATTTTTAGGGGGAGATATATTTTTTAATGAAATGCAGTCTATTGATCTGTCACTGGATTTCATATAACCTCGTTTTAACTACACAGTCTACTATGTTTTACAGAATTCATTCATTTTGTTCGATTCAATTCCCTTCTAATGAATCATTCAGCTTTTGAGTGCAGTATTTATAATGGCTGAATTCCCATTTTATTCTTATGCAGTAACCGTTTGGAATACCAATGCCGGTTAATACATCGTATAAAATAGCAAAATGTTATATAATATAGTCGCACCTCAATTTATAATATGAAAATAGCACAATTTTTAATGTAAATTGTATTAGTATTATACGATGTATTTATTTACAATTCAGTACAATCTGATTTTCTGTTGCTTTAAATACAAATAACTTAAAAACTACGTAATCGATTTCAGGTAGTTTTTATCAGTAGATAAAAACTTATTCTAGAAGATATTACAGTACGCTTTATCACGCAACAATAGTTTTCTGAACATCAGAACAAAAATCAAACGACCATAAACAGAATTATCTTTTTTTATTAAGTTTTCTCCATCATTTCCGTAATTTCACTGCCGTATAAATCCAAAATCTTTTTCGTTTATTCCTAATAACCGCGAAAACTATCGAACTAATTATTATATAATTTTAACGGTAGCTTTCTTATGACTCCCGGAATTTTTCCCACATTTTAAACCTTACCAATCTTACTACTACATACAAGGCTATTAAATAACGAGACTTAATACTGCTACAGAAGAACTGCGCATGCGCCAAATTCGTACCACCGACAGCAGTTGTGTAGCGTGAAGCCTTCTCCTTCGATTGTTGCCACTCCAGTTTCTGTAGACATAGTAGTAGTCGTGGCCTTCGTTAGGGTAACATCTGTTTTTTTTTTTGTTTTGCCGAAAAAATTATGTGTTATATTACAGCAAAGAATTGTCGTGAAATTTCACGTGAAACTTGGAAAATTCGCTACTGAAACTTATCTTTTATTAAAAAAAAAAGTATATGGCAACGAATGTTTATCACGTGCGCGGGTTTTTGAGTAGTTTAAGCGTTTCCAAGATGGCCAAGAAGACGTTGAAGATGATGATCAAAGTTCAAACCGATGATGATTGTTTTTTTCCGATATTCGTGGGATTGTGTACCTTCACTGGGTTCCTGAAGGTCAAACTCTTAATTAATATTACCGCTTTGAGGTCCTTGCTTAACTCCGTGAAAAATAAGAAAAAAACGATCCGAATTGTGGAAAAACAAATCATAGGTTCTTCATAATGACAACCCACCGCATCGCATTGTGTGCCGAGACGTTTCTAGCCAAGTATAACATCCTAGTGTTAGACCATCCGCCTTATTACCATGTAACTTTTATTTGTTCCCCGAGGTCAAATCCGCATTAAAAGGAATAAGATTTCAGACCGTTGAAGCTTTGAAAAAAAAGCGGCTCGCGTCATGAAAGAGCTCACAGAAGAAGTCGTCCAGCACCGTTTTGTACAATGGAAAATTCGCATGGAGCGTTGTAGAGATAGAGGAGTGTACATTGAAGGGGATAATAACTAAATATGTATAAATGTAAAGTAAAATATTTTATAGCATTAGTCTCGTTACTTAATAGCCACGTCTCGTAAATAAAAAATAAAAAAGAAACGTAAAAATAAATAACCTAGAACTTCTTTTGCTGAATTTAATGCGGTGTCTATATCGATTGAAATGTTCTATATCGACTTTTGTGTATGTCAATATCGATTTCTTCAAACAGCGGTTAAGTGTTTTTACTAAATTTATGTCTAATCTTGTGGCGATCCGTGAAGACTCGTATGAGGCGAGTAAATTACCATTCTGTCGATTTTTATATCCTGAAACAAGACTTTCCATCAGTAAGCCAAACGCGTAATTCGATATTAATATTTTTAGAATCCCTATATTGGCGAGATCACAGATAAAAAGAAGAACTTCTTGGTTTACTAGAAGAAATTATGATCATAGATAACGTGAATCTAGACCGGTGCATTTTCAAAGACTTGAAGTCAAAATACGAAGTCAAAAGAAATCAAAAGTCAAAGTATTAATTTTAATTTTGATTTTTAATTTAATTTTTTTTATTAATGACTTCATATTTTAATATATATGCGGTTTTTAAATGTAATTTAAATTTAACATTTTGAACGTAAAAACAAATTTAGTTCTATTTCTGTTTTGATTTAATTGGAAAAGGATCTTTTAACGATTTTAAAATCTCAATTTTAATTTTAATTTGCGATTTGCAACGTAAAATTTGAAAACTTACAGAACAACTGATGTTGCGAGGTACTCGCGAAAGCGCTCTTGCTTGGATTATGGAATAACTTAGGTGTCTATTTCCTAGGTGTCTATTCTATTTTATTTTATTAATTCTGTACTCGGGTTGATCGGATCGATATAAAATTTAATTATGCATTTATTTCTGTGCACATAGAAATTTAAATTAAGCACTTTTGGACTATGGCATTTTTAAGCGGACATTTTATTAAGTTATTATTTAATAATATTAAAAAATATTTTCTGTATTGACATTTTATTATTTATTCGGTTAAACCGAATACGGGTTTTAAGCACGATGTGCTTAAAAACAGTGTACCGTATTCTTGAATGCGATAAGTGTAGGGAATTAGATTACTTTCAGCTATTCTATTTGATTCATTTTTTTCGGTTCTTTTATTTTACAGAAAACTTTAATCGTGGCCTTGAAATGATCCAGAAAAAATCTTCTGGAGCAGCACCACCATTACCACCAATTTTAGCTACGAGCCGCCACCGGTTATAAGTAGTTTTTCTTTTTTGTTTAACCTCCGGGTCGACCGTTAGGTATTGCTTCAAAGGATGAGATGAGTGATTTGTAGCGTGTGTGAAAATGTCATGCCTGACCGGGATTCGAACTCGGGACCTCCGGATGATAGGCCGAGATGATACCACTTAAAGTTATAAGTAGTTTAAGTAATAGCAAAATTACTTAGAATCTGGTGGAGAATTTAAGTGGTATTTAAAGCAAACTTTATTCTTATTTTGGTATTACTTTAAGATTGTATAAATTTTTTTTATTTAATTTCTTTAGGATTTTAATTTACCCAAAATTGTTAATTTGCGTAAACGTTTTTTACACTTAATAATTATTTTTTTCCTAAAAAGCCAAATTTATAGCTCATTTTATGTACGATATTATTAAACGAATATTTACGTTACGTTTATATAACATCTAGATATTTTAGATGTATTTATTTGTACTGGTAATCTGTCTACGTGTTACATAAACCAGACAGAAGTACCCCTAGAGCATTAAGTTGTGGTGACTAACTTCAGCCAACCGTCAAGGTATCCACAATACATCTCCGCTACACATTCATTACACAGAGTTCACTGTGAGAGAACGGTCGGTCGGTCTGTAACAGTCTGTAACTCCGTTTCAAATCATTAGTCCGTTAACCATTAGGGATACTTGCGGTTAACCTGTTCGATTACAACCCTTGTTCAAATGTCAAGTTACCTTCATTAGACTCGCTGCTATTTATGAACTTCTAATGTATTGTACTAACATGTATTAACTCGGTGTTAATGCATGTCTGTATCAACATATACACACAGTAACTAAAATGTTGTAATCGGAAATTTTATAAACGCTTTTATTTTTGGAAGAGATTATAAAACCCGTATATGGAATTCAATCTTTTAACCCGTGGTATCGTTCTTTTCTTTAACACTAAGATAATAAAAATGAAAATTTTTTGATAAAACTGTACTGTGAATTTTACTTCGTGCAGTATCTTTTGAAATGAAATTGTTGTAGAGAGTGTGATGTAACCAAAAAATGTGATGTGCACACCACATGACTTCCTTTTACGTCTATTAACTTACATAAACACATTTTTAATAGTAACATAACATTTTATTTCACTAATAACTTCTACTTTTTTTCAAATTTTTGTTTTTTATTGTTATTACTGAATTATTATTTATCGTAAACTTTTTTTACAATCGCAGGTTAAAAAAATTATTAATAAATCAATATATTTAAATTAAAAAAAAGAAGTCAAATTCGAACTGATGTGTCTTCCCCTTGTAAGATCAAAATATTTCATTAAAACTTTATTTGGCTATAACTGTGGAAACAATGTAAATAAGTACCACTCGCTTATGATATATCGTCGAAAAGCTCTCAATGAGGACTTGTTACTACAGTTAAGAGAAAGTCAAAAATTTATTATTTTTTTTTAGATTTTGGACTTTTTTTAGACACTTTTGATCAAGTCGATTGCAATCGGATCAAAAATGTCTAAAAAAGCCGAAAATCCACAAAAAACATTGGATTTTGGACTTTCTCTTAACTGCAGTAATAAGCCCTCATTGAAAGCTTTTCAACGATACATCATAAGTGCTACTTATTTCCATTGGTTCTTCCAGAGTTACAGTGAAATAAAATTTTCATTAATAAAATATTTGGATCTTACAAGGGAAGGCACATCGGTTCAAATCAGACTTCATCTCCTTTTTTTAACTTTTTTGTAATTTAAATATATTGATTTATTAATAATTATTAACCTCTGATTGTAAAAAAAAAAATTAACAATAAATAAATTCAATAAAACAATACAAATGTATATATATATATATATATATATATATATATATATATACATAAAATATATATATATATATATAAAAAAAAACAAAAACAGAAGTTATTAGTAAAATAACATTTTATGTACTTTTAATTTCAATTCAAAAAATTTTATAATCAGAGGAATTATTAATAAATCAGTATATTTAAGTTAAAAAAAGTAAAAAAATATATATGTGTATGAAGTCGGATTCGAACCGATGTGTGCGTGGTTACGGATCCGACACGTTCTCACTTACACCACATATCTATTTGAGCGACAGGACACAGAATTAATATATAAACTAATATAAAATGCTAAGGAAATTTTTAGGGCCGTTTTTCATTAGTATAATTGAATATTGCGTGTTAATATTTTTTTATGAAGACACGTAAACAGTGTACTATTCACACACGCAATATGGTTCAAATCGGTGTCCCGAAACCCGTGCCTTCCCCTTGTTAGTTACACTAATATGGATATTAAGTGCCTTATACTGATTTAAATCGTTATAGAAAAGGTCACTGTAGTTATTTACTTTCGGAATTAGAAAGAATTTGCATACGAAAAACAATTTTGTTTTAAACATTAAGCATGACCTTAGTATAATTGACTTACATTTATTTAAACAGGAATAAAGGGAGTTTTACTCTATCCTAACATTTCAGGTAAGATTGTTGAATTAGTAATCGTATAAATATTTGACGTTAATAAAAAACTAATATTTCAGCAATTGTATATCTGTCCACTTTATTAATGAATTGGAGGATCGTATCTCACTTTCAAATAAAATAAGTTTAAATGAAGTGCAGCAAAAAATGTGCATATGTAATTTAATAGGCGTACAAGGAAGTCATGTTGTGTCCACATGAAAGTTTTTGTTTTAGTAAAACAGATTAGAAGTAGGATAGACATTAGACAGATTAGATTAGAAATAAAACAGTACCTTCTTAGATCTATCTAAGAAGTGATACCGTAGTTTGGCATTTTAGCAGGTTTCTAGGTAGGAAGAAAATTCTGTGCCGGTGTACATCTATAGTGACTTCGTACCCGTGAAACCACGCAAGTTCCAAAAACGCAGTAATGTAAAACAAAATCAAAAATCTTTACCCAGATTCAATGGGACTCTAGCAAAACAACCACCAATCACGTCAGAAAAGGAGGATTGAAAAATAATTTAAGATTCCTGAATAAAAAAGGGTTGGATCTATCCACAAATAGAACGTGAAGTGAGACAAACTAAACCGATCAAAGTAGTGGTTCAAGACACCTCCGGGTGTTTCATTCCCGCTCAAAATCTGAGATCTTTAACCAGGCCGTATTTTTTATCAAGGATTAATCAACTTAAATAATGTTACAACGAATTGCTTTGCGATAAGATAATCACGGTTCAGTTTTAGGTTTCCTTAAGGAGAAGTCATAACATCCGCCAGAATTTTATTATGGATCCAGCTGAATTATAAACCTAACTTTTCATACTTTCTTGAAGAACGGTTTCTACCAAAATATTAGTACATTTATTCTAACACAACTAAGAATAACTAATTTGACTTGTTCGTTGGTAGTTCACATTTAACCAGTACAGTTTTTATTTTATGTTATATGTTGTTTCAGTCCTTTTAAGTTTCTTTATAAGTAAATGACCTACCTGTTTGCCCTTTGTAAAAAAGTAAGTTTTTAGTTTTATTCACTTGAAACCTCTTTCTTATATTTTATGGTGTCAGATTTGTTAAGTTCTACCCTAGTTTGAATCTTCTAGATTATTTTATATTATGCGAATATTGTTTTAACAAAACACTATAATAGTGTTTATTATTTGAGTGAATAATAGGATATTTAGATTTGTTGTTTCCACCGGCGTCTTCCCAAATCAGCTGATTTGGAAGTCGACAGTTCATGCGTATAAGTCCTAGTAAAGTCAGTTAATTTTACACGGATTTGAATACTAGATCGTGGATGCCGGTGTTCTTTCGTGGTTGCGTTTCAGGTAACCACACATCTCAGGAACGGTCGAACTGAGACTGTAAAAGACTACACTTATACATATCATCCTCATTCATCCTGTGAAGGATTATCTGAAAGGTAATTACAGGAGGCTAAACGGGGAAAAAGAAAGAAGAAAGATTTATTGTTTCGTGTAGGGGAACGTTTACTTTATTAAATATTGTCATGTTTAGTTTGTCTATAAAATTGTTTTTAACCTTTATGTGGCTCTAGTATGTATTTGTAGCCGGCCTCAGTGATAGCGTCTCGGCCTTTCATCTAGAGGTCACAGGTACGTATCCCGGTCAGGCATAGGATTTCTACAATATTTTCATTTCATCTCATCCTGTGAAGCGATACCTGCCGGTGATCCTGGAGGCTAAAAAAAAGGTATAATTAATATTAAGTATTTATTTGTAAAAACGTTCATCTATAATAAATATTTTAACGTATTAAATACTTTAACTTTAAACTACTTGAATAAATTGTAAACTCGCTTAGCGGAGAAGTTGACCTTCCGGTTTAAACTTCGACAAACAAAATAAATAAAACAATCAATCATCCTCACTTCCTTTTTCTTTTCGTTGGAAGATTAAGTGGTTGAAGAGATGACCATGTTTTAACTTTATAACTTTACCCGCTAAAATGAAGACACTCAATCAATCAATCTGTTTTCTCCTTCATTCTTTCTCGTTCTATCGTTGCCGTCTAGATTATGGAATTTATTGCCTGACAATATAATCCTTTCTTCGACAAGAAGAATTTGAAGCACGATTATAAAACTTTCCCTTATTTAAGTCGCTAAAGGCATTTTCATCTTTTATTAAAACAGTTACTTATATTATTTTGTTTATATTTTAGTGCCGTGCAATCGAACGAGTAGGAAAATGCTAAACCCTTTTGTGAATTGAACACATGATCGGTTGTATTTACAGTTATTAATTTCGATATTTGTGATATAAATTTATTCAATTTTTAAAATTAATTTAAAATTATTTTAATTAATGCAAAATTTTGTCCTCAATTTTTATATTTCTTTATTTTTGACTCCTTTAAATCCAAAAATAATAAAACTTTTGTTATAAAATTATATTTTTTTTTTTTTTTTTTTTTTGTCTTCAGTCATTTGACTGGTTTGATGCAGCTCTCCAAGATTCCCTATCTAGTGCTAGTCGTTTCATTTCAGTATACCCTCTACATCCTACATCCCCAACAATTTGTTTTACATACTCCAAACGTGGCCTGCCTACACAATTTTTCCCTTCTACCTGTCCTTCCAATATTAAAGCGACTATTCCAGGATGCCTTAGTATGTGGCCTATAAGTCTGTCTCTTCTTTTAACTATATTTTTCCAAATGCTTCTTTCTTCGTCTATTTGCCGCAATACCTCTTCATTTGTCACTTTATCCACCCATCTGATTTTTAACATTCTCCTATAGCACCGCATTTCAAAAGCTTCTAATCTTTTCTTCTCAGATACTCCGATCGTCCAAGTTTCACTTCCATATAAAGCGACACTCCAAACATACACTTTCAAAAATCTTTTCCTGACATTTAAATTAATTTTTGATGTAAACAAATTATATTTCTTACTGAAGGCTCGTTTAGCTTGTGCTATTCGGCATTTTATATCGCTCCTGCTTCGTCCATCTTTAGTAATTTTACTTCCCAAATAACAAAATTCTTCTACCTCCATAATCTTTTCTCCTCCTATTTTCACATTCAGCGGTCCATCTTTGTTATTTCTACTACATTTCATTACTTTTGTTTTGTTCTTGTTTATTTTCACGCGATAGTCCTTGCGTAGGACTTCATCTATGCCGTTCATTGTTTCTTCTAAATTATATATACGTAGTGAAACACTAGAAGTTATCTTAAATCTGACACTAATTACCTAAAAGTGATTGAGGTTATATCCGTTCTTGCTTTTGTGTTATGTACGTTGTGGAAAAAGTAAATTAAACAACGAGTATAATAATCAGTATTAAGTGTTTGAAGTGAATTTACATTAGAAGCAATAGATTCAAAACATTAATATAGGGACAACATTTTCCTATCGATCAGACCAGGTGAAAAAGATTCCTAAGCCTAATTACCAATTTTGAGCTGTCCGAATGGATATAGTAAAAATGGCCTACTGCATATCAACTGTGTATTCTCGTTCTTAGGTTGTAACTATTATACTCTTCAATTTATCGAACAATGTATTAAACAAAAGTTTTAGAACGGAATGTTTTACACAAAAAAATTCTAGTAACATTTTCATAAGATAAACGTGTGAATGATCTGCTACTTAATCAAAAAACAGAAACAATTTTTTTATCTTAATTAAATTTTTTGAAATTCCTTTTCAAATAATGAAATCAAAGGTTATAACGATCAGTAAAATACATATTATTTTTTATAACTTTACCAAGTTTAACGTAAAAATCGTTTTTGTTAAATTTTTACCAATATTTATTTATATTGATATGACTCATTTTACAAACTTTACGCTCAGAAATTTCAGTCAAAAATTAAAGTTTACCTATTACCATCCAAAAGTAAATATTTTTCCCGACTATTGCTGTTGTCTAATATTTAATTTCGTAAAATTGTAGTAAGTTACGATTGGATTTTTGTACTTAGTGAAAATTCCAAAATACGTTTTTTGAAATTAAATTATTTTAAAATTATTAATATCTAAAAACCTGATCTGGACACCGCATGACTTCCTTTTACGCCTGTTAAATTACATATATTTTTTATTACATTTTTTTTGACTGTTATTATTGAATCATTATTTATTGTAAAAGTTTTTTTAACAATCAGAGGTTAATAATTATTAATAAATAAATATATTTAAATTAAAAAGAAGTTAAAAAAAATGAAGTAGATTCGAACCGATGTATCTTCCCCTTTTAAGATCCAAATCTTTCATTAATTAAACTTTTATTGAGCTACAAATCGAACCGATGAAATTAAGTATCGCTTGCGATATATCGTTGAAAAGCTCTCGATGAGAACTTATTACTCCAGTTAAGAAAAAGGTCAAAAGTCCAAATTTTATGGATTTTAGGCTTTTTTCGACACGTTTGGTCCAGTCGATTGCAATTAAAAATCGAGGTGCACAGCTAGATGTTGCGACAGTCCTAAATCCAAAATTTCAACGTTTGACGACGAATCATTTTTGAGTTATCCGAGATGCATACGTAAATACAGACGTCACGCCGAAACTAGTTAAAATGGATTCAGGGATGGTCAAAATGGATATTTCCATTGAAATCCGAAAACCGAAATTTTTCTGTTCTATTATTATCGTTTTTTACTTCCTTGTAAGAAGTACAAGTAAGTAAAAAATAATGTATTTTGCTACAGATCTTATTACATTCATAAATAATCAACTTAAAATATATTCGCATAGCTATTTTTTGAATTTAGTTTTTACACGCAGGCCTTTCATAAACAAATTTGAAAGTACTTCGACCTGAGAGCATTATACCTTAATTTATTACTCCTAAATATTATAGATTCTTTTGAATTTACCACAATTTACTCCTTTGTTTATCGCGCGCGCGTGTTGAAATGCTACCTCATATCTCTCCGCATAGTCGGTACATAGAGCGCTACTGTTTATTGCACTAGCTCGTTTATTTATAGTCTGGTCGGAATGTGTCAAAGACGTTTCTGCGTATAATTTTTCATTCTATATTTTTGACAAGAATGATTTTTTCTGTAAAATCAATACTTAACTGCTTGCAGTCGAAAGATTTAAAACAAAATACGGTTCTTAAATTTTATTTTGTTTATAAACAAATGGTAGTGAGGTAACTTCGCTAGCGGTAACTTGGAAACAAAGCGTTTCCAAGCCTATTTTTATATGAATTTATTTCATTATTTTCACCAATAGAACATGTCCTGAAAGTTTCTTCTTGGAGTACTCCGTATATTAAAAAAATAAAAATATTTTTTTTTTTATTATGTACAACAGAAAGTACGACATGATGTTACATGAACCCATCACCTTTTGTAACACTATGATACACGCTACAGCATTTCCACTATTATAACAGTATATATATTAAATAATTACATGTATAACATTATTTGCTACACTATGAATCACTTCAGTCGTCATTTCTTCCCCCATTTAAAAATCATGTCGCAATTAAATGTTGAATTATCTATTCCATTAACTCTCAAACGTTTTCGCCATCGCCGACGTTGAGAATCAAAAGTTTTCTAGCTCCCCAAAATTTTTAAACTTAACATCTATTAAAAATAATAACTGCAATTGCTGTTTTTAAGATGCGCTCTTAAAAACAGCAATTAAAGGGCTGAGATCTAGTTTTAACGACAAAAAGTTAGATCTTTAACGTAGCATTGCAATTTTTGGATTTTTTCATTTCGTGCCGACATATTGAAATCGTTAATGATTAAGACTGTAACATGATCTTGCGTTAAGCTAAGAGCGGGTGATTCATGATTTAGTTTCAATCTTTAAAGATTTCAATATCTCGGGTCAAAATGAACAAAAGCCAAAAACTGCAACGCTATGTTAAAGATCTCACAAAACCTTTAATTTCCATATTTATTTGTATCAATACGTTGTTTAGATCTGGAAATATGCATAATTAAAGACAAAAGTGGCATTTTCTCTTTAAACTGAAATATTTCGGTTCAGAAAAAACGTGGAGACATAAAAAAAAACAAATTAAAGCTAAATTCATAAGCTTTAAACAATTTTAATGAAGTTTCCTGAAAAAATTTTGTTTCCCAATGCACTCGATCAAACACGAAGAAAAACTTTCAATTTTTAAAACATTTCTTCTGATTTTTCTTTTTTTTGAATTTGATGATTTTAGAAATTTAAAGTATACTGTAAAAAAGTAAAGTATTCAAGCTTTAATTTTTTTTATTCGTCTCTCTAAGCCTCTTGAATGCAAAGTTAAACTAGTTTGAATACAATCATTTTTACTTCCGTGTACGAAGTAAAGGAAGTATTATGATCGGGAAAAATTTCGGTTTACGGATTTCAAAGGAAATATCCATTTTGACTAGTTTCGCCGTGACGTCTGTACGCACGTACGTCCGTATGTATCTCGCATAACTCAAAAACAATTAGTCGTATTATGTTGAAATTTTGGATTTAGGACTGTTATAAAATCTAGTTGTGCATCTTTGCTTTTGATTGCGATCGACTGAACCAAAAGTGTCCAAAAACCCCAAAATTCAAATTCTTTGGATTTTGGACTTTTTCTTAACTGCAGTAATAAGCCCTCATTGAGAGCTTTTCAACGCTATGTCATAAGTGGTACTTATTGTTATTGTTTCCAGAGTTAATAAAATAAAATAAAATTTTAATTAATGAAATATTTGGATCTTACAAGGGAAGGCACATCGGTTCGAATCAGACTTCATCTCCTTTTTTCTTTTTCTAGCTCTTTTTAAATTAAATATATTAATTTATTAATAATTATTAACCTCTCATTGTAAAAAAATACAATAAATAATAATTCAATAATAACAATTTAAAAAAAAGAAAATATATCAGAAGTTATTAATGAAATAAAATTTTATGTACTTTTCATTTTAAAAAAATCCCTTTTGGCACGCTGGAAAGCTGAGTTAGATTTCACCGGTGTTAAGTAGGGGATAATAAGATCTCCACTTTAAAGTTAACAAAAACTTCAAATTTATTCAATACGACAATGGTTGCATGTGAAAACAAATTTCAAATGTATACCTAAAACAAGCCGCATCTTCTTACAATTGCAGTAACATTTTGGTCATCCCTTGCCGTAAGGGTAGGTCATCTCAAAAACTTGTTTCAGACGAAAGTTTTAGGTAATATTTAGAGGACTAACGACTACTTTAAACCGATTCGATACTGTGCCTATTAAAGAAGGTGTGATTTTTTTCTTCGAAACCCCATTTTTTCCACCCCCTGAGCCAATGGTTGTTGATATTAAAAAACTTTACTTAAATACTTTTTAGAGCCTTATCCGAAGAATAGTAGGAACTTTAAACGAATTCGATATTTTACTTAATAAAAAAGTTGTAGCGATATTTCTTTTTTCCAAAAAGCCTCCCCATTTCCACCGATGGTCCGATTTTTTCCATTAACAATTTCGACCGAGATTTTGGGTCGTTATATATATATATATATATATATATAAATTTTGAATTGACGGTGGTTTTGGAGTCGAAATTTTCCGGAAGTCGAATCATGGTACATTACAATAGGTAGCTCTTTCTCATGAAATCTACCTAAAAATTTATATATGTAATTTAATAAGCGTAAAAGGAAGTAATGTGGTGCCCATATCAGATTTTTTATCATAAAATATAGGTGTCCCTTTAATTTTTTCGTACAAGTGTAGTAGTTATTTACTTTTAGTTTGAAATATCAGGAAAACATAATTTTTTTCCTTTTTTTAATCAGCCGTCGTCTGAACACCTCCAATTTTCTGTGGGCCTTCTACCGCCACCCCTGAAGGCCTCCAGCGCCCACAAGCAGTCGTTATTTCCCACTTTGAGAACGAACGGTCTATTTCAGCGATTTCGAAACTGTACGCCGTGGCGCTCCGGCCTCTTCACAAGGGCGCCGCGAAATATTGTAAAAGCTTCATAATTAATCGAACAAAGACATTTACAATTATTAATTTAATGTTAATAAAGTAAAAAAAAATAATGAAGATACACGAGTTTAATTTATTTTTATCTCTTTCTTACGAGTTGTCATTTTTTACTTAGGGTAGGGTGCCGTGGAAAAATTTTAATAGCAAAGGGCGCCGCGAATCGGAAACGTTTTGGGAACCATTGGTCTATTTAAACCTTCATTGAATTGTTAGATATGTGTGTGCTTTCACATCATATGTAGTAGGAAGTATCTGTTGGAAGAGGTTTATATAGAGTAGGAGAAACTTCAAGCGGCTTCTTTCTTTGCCTTTAGTATAGATGAATTTTGCTTTTACTAATTTCCTGTTTTATACTGAATCAATTCGCAACCGATGAAGGATATAATTTATTGTTATCGGTTTACCGAATTATAATCGTAGATGAGAAACCTTATTGTATTTTATATAATATAAGAAGTTATTATTAGATAGTTACCGATTTAGTTTGTTAGTTTATCGGGCTTATAAGTTGTTCAAGAACGTTCCGTTTATTCTAAAGTAACACAACATAGTTTAATAAGTATGGTAGCATAATCCTATTTTACCCGATAACTTTTCCTTGTATTTCAACCAAAATTTTCCTTCTCTCTCATCTGTTATCTTTCTCGTTATCTGTTTCTCTCTTTCTCTGTAAACCGATCGGTTTGTGTTTGCGTATGCAAATATATTTCATACGACGAAAGATGAAAATTTTAATTTAGAAACGCGTTACTTATCACTTTATATCTAAAAAAATTCCTCGTTTTAAATTTTATTTTTATCTAAATTTAATAGCGTAGAAGTTTTATTATTAAATTTATTTCGACATTACATGTTTATTATTAAAGGAAATCATTAGATTTTTACCATATTTTTCACTTAAATCATTTTAAGATATTGTAACACGTGTAATTTGCAACGTAGAAATTTTACATTAGACAAAATATTTTCGCATATTTTTTGAGTTTATCAACCAACTTTATGACTTCTGATTTCAACAGTTTTAAAATAAATTGTTATCTCGTCCATTAGTCACGTAAATATTTTTCATAGAAAAAGAATAATAAAAATGATTACAAAAAGGTTTGAATACGGTTTTTCAAATATTAAAATTTTCTAAAAACAATCTTTTATTTTATACTTTTACCCGTGCATTGATAATGTCTTAGGGAGAACAAATATTTATCTATATACGAAATCTGTAAATAAAGTAATGAGACTATGTTTTTTTTGCAGCCAAACTGGCAAGGCTGTAAAGTTACTAGGAAACATATGGTTATATGAACGCCTGATATATATTAGTTATTATTGCCGCGTGAGACGTAAACAAACTTTTCGTGAAACAAGTTTTTGTTGTGCGTTACAAAAATGAGTGATACTAATTACGAGCAACTTTGTGCAATGAAGTTTTGTGTGAAACTCGGTAAGAATGCTACTGAAACTTTTAAAAAATTGAAAAGGGCGAATGGAGATGACGCTCTGTCACGAGCCCAAGTTTTTAGGTAGCATTTTCAGACGGCCGGGAATCAGTTGCGGACGAACCACGCTCTGGAAGACCGTTAACGTCAAAAATCGACGACAATGTCGAGCGAATCAGATACTTGATACGTTACGACCGGCGATTAATTGTCAGAATGATTGCAGAACAATTGAAGTTGAGCCGTACCAAAATCCATCAAATTTTGACGAACGAATCGGACATGAAAAAAGTTTATGCAAAATTGGTCCCGAAAAACCTCGCTGTCCAGAAAAACAACAGGGTGAAAGCGTGCCGCGATCTTCTTGGGCGAATTGAAACCGATCCTGATTTTCTAAGAAATGTTATTACTGGTGATGAATCTCGGATGTTTGAATCGACCCAGAAACAAAATGCCAAAGCAAGGAGTGGCACGTTTCAAACTCACTACGTCCCAAAAAAGCTAAAATGAGCAAATCAAAACCACGGTAATTTTTTTCTTCGATAGTAATGGCATTGTCCGTAAAGAGTGTTTGCCTACAGGACAGATTGTAAATCGTTATGTTTACCGAGAAATTCTTGAAAAAGAGTTACCCGCGTGAGACCAACCATCAAAGACAATTAGATGCTGCATCATGACAATGCACTTTGTCACACTGTACGCTTAATTAGTGAGTTTTTGGCAAAAAAAAATTCCTTTAGTTCCTCAATCACCTTGTTCACCTGACTTGAGTCCCTGCGACTTTTCCTGTTCCCGATTTTAAAAAAACACTTCAAAGGACACACTATTTTGGAAATGTTGAAAAATAAAATAAAAATAAATCCGACCGTATGAAGGATATTTCGGTTTTTGAGTTCCAAGGGAACTATTTCGAAGATGATTAGAGTCCGTGTATAATTGGATTGGAAATTAAAGGTTTTTCTGAACCGGTATCATTACTTTATTTACAGACCTCGTATGTATATTTTTTCGAGAGGGTTAGGTTTAGATTCTTGATAATTGGTTTTTGTATACAATATATACGTCGTAGCTTTGGGCTGTCCCGGAACGTTGTTTGACGGGACTTCTGCGCTCCTAACATAATTTACCTGACATGCTGTCAAAGAATAATTAAATTATGTTCTGTTAGTTTACAATGGGTAGTAGGTTGGCTATGGAGTTATTTATTATTATTATTATTAAACAAAGTTTCTTAGTACTCATTTGTTTTAGTTTCAGGTTCTGGTAAGATCGTTCAATACTTCTTCCTTTTCGCTAAAAAATGTAATTTCTTGCTTACAATATTAAATAGACACTAGTTCACAAACTCAAACAAAACTTTTTGAAATATTTGTGGTTAACAGAATTAAATACATATTAGGGAATAGTTATTTTATTTACTAATGCAAATATACACGCGCGCGCACACACACAAATATGTTGAACTACTCTGTGTTCGTCCGTTTACCGCATCTTATTTATTATGCAAATGGGTCGTCAGTTAAAATTCCAAAAGATGTTTTGTACCAAAACTGTTTCAATTATTTTTTTTCTATTTCTCCTGAAATCTCTTATATAAAAGAGAATGTCCTTACTGATTCACAGACTCATAATCAACGTACAACCAAAACCATTATAGGTAGAGACTTGAAGTTTTCAGGGTACCGTCGTATCTTTAAGTAGGCGTGCACTAAGAAAGGATTTTGTGAAATTTTGATTTTACGGGGTTCAAATCGATAAAAAACTAAATTTCGTGTTAACAGCGCTATCTGTTGGACGTAAAAACGACATACGCTATACAAAATATTTTACAATTCCATTGCAGTGTTTCCGATATGCGTGTGCTAGAGACTAAAATACTACTGGACCGATTTACGCGCGAGGAAGAAGGGGGAAAGGGAAAAATTGTAAAAGGGAAATAGAAAAGATCAAAAAAGGTAAATAGAAAGAAGGGGAATATGGAAAAAAGAAAATAGGGGAAAACGGAGAAAAGTAAATGGAAAGGGAAACGAGAAAAAGGAAAGAGGAAGAGGGAAAGGGTAATGGGAGAAGAGGAAGGGGAAACGGAAGTAAGTGAAAGAGAAACGGTAGAAAACGGGAAGGGACAGCGAAGCGAGCCATGACCCTCTCATCGTGAAGAGAAGCGCAAGTAATCATATAGCGCGGGCTAAGCCGCAATGGGGATGCTAAATTTGGGATTGTAAATTTTTTGTTTATCTTTATCGGGCTTTTATATTGAAATATTTTAATTCATTCGTAAAATGGATCGGTTTAACAAATATTGCTCAATTTTCTTATCTTCCTTTTTTGTTTTCATTTATTTAAGTTTTTGGCAACAATTCATTGTTTATCGTATATTCCTTCAGTATTTTTCATAAAAATTTATCTAAATATAATATTGTCGATTAAATATTTTTTATTTATAAAAAAATAAGTTTGCTATTA